>NC_053488.1:52679972-52803892 GCF_015227805.2 Hirundo rustica
ACACAACTATTTGTGATGAATACTGTGAAACACAGTTAAAAGAATAAGTTATTGAAATAGAAATAATAATAAAAATGCTTTTCTCCTCTCAAGAATATTTATTTTAATTTGTGGTCACATTTTCCTGCATTTTCACATTAATTGAAATCTTATTGTTCTTAAAAAAAAACCCAAAAAACCCAAAAAAACCCCCCAAAAACTAAAAAAACCAACCAACCAACCAACCAACCAAAAAAAAAACCCAAAAAACCAAACCAAACTTCTTTTTTTCCCATCATCTAGTTTCCCAGTTCTTATGCAAATTAAAGAATACACACACAGGCATAATTTCTGGTTTTAAAGCAAGGGAATGTGTAAATTCATGATATCTTTAGAAAGCACCATATCAGGCAGTGCTCTCATGAAGCTTGTAGTTTACAAATTACATTTCACTTTATTATAAGGTTTGTGTGACAAACCTTTGATTGTCTTGTAAAATGTTCTAAACAGTGTTAATTTCACTCATTTATTCCAAAGGAAACTTAGTTGATGTTCAGAAGGACTTTCTAAGCCTCAGAATGTTTGCTGAAGCTCCAGATATTGAGCAGTCTACAGACAACAAATCCTTTTGATTTATTTGGAAATTACCAGGATAACTCATTTATTTTAAAGGAGGCAGATGAAGAGCACAGAGTACACCCTCAGCCAGCACTGTCTAGCTTCTGCTGTTCCTTCATGTAATCCTCTATGTTCTTTCCATTCAGAGTCATAGAAATGGTTTGGAAGAAAGTGAATATAAGTATACAGTCAGTTCAAAGAAACTTTTTTTGGCAGCAGAAGCTAAAATCAAGCACTGTATCAAGTTAAATGTAAAGCACCCTGAAAAGCTTATTTGCTTTCTCTCTAAGAAAGCTTTGTGAAAGTAACCATGAGCTGAATCACCCAGAGCTGTGGTAAGCAGAGCATTCCAAATACACAGGAATAATTATTTAATATTTCTTTCGATTAAAACTCACCAGTGCCCTTCTTCTGCTTCTCCAGGAAGTTGTACCCGTCAGCACCTGCTGAGGGCTTCGTTGATCAAAAAAATCAGGTAAAAAAAATCCTGTAGAATAAAGCCAGACCAGCTGGCTTTGAAGAGAACCCCCCAGTTTGGGTTGTGTTTGCCTCACTCACCCTCTGCTCTGCAGAACAGGGCTTTTTCTCCTTTGGATGTTGACCTGTAGGCTGTGTGATGTGTGTGCACAAGTGTCTGGCAGGCCAAGGTGCACCTGCTTCTGTCACTCCCAAGTAAATTTAGCTGTAAAAGGTATCACTGACAAGCAGACCTTTGTCAGTGCTGGCAGATGAACAGAGCATTGCCATCCCCCTTCAAAAGTACTCTACAAGTTCAAATGGAAAATATCTACTCGGTCATCTTACCCAGTATCCAGGATTTGCTTCTTCAAGAGGAAGGAAGGCCAAGGGGCTCATGTATGGCAAAAAAGTTTCCTCCTTTAAATAGATGTTAAAATTACATTACTCCAAGAAGAATCTATAAACAAGATGAGGCTATATTGTCTTAATTGTGTCTGGAAGAAAACTTTTTAAAACTAGGAACACAGCACACAGAAATTTCAATTCAGGTTATTAAATTGTGCTAACTGTTGAAGTTGGTTATCTTTTTTTTTTTTTTTTTTTTTTTTTTTTTTGATAACTCATTGTGCTTTTTGTCCAAATAAGTATTATAAAATTCAAACACATCACCTAGAAGGTATTAATCTCATTACCAAAACAAAAACAAAACAAAACAAAAAACAAAACAAAAACAAACAAAAAAACCCATGCAGAACTGAGAGTCTGAATTTCAAAATCAAGATGTTTGTAGCACTTATACTGTCATGGTCTACAAACCAGACACTTTTAAAATGGAACCTAAAGCAGATGTGGAGGCTCTTTTGAGGGAAGTGATCAAAACTTGGTATGCTTGTCCTTATTGGATATTTATAATTTATTTGTAATAAGGGTATTTATAATTTATATCTGTTCCTTGCTTTTCTTTTTCTCTTTCTTCCTGGAGATGACTTCTGGTAATTGAAATAGAAAGGTATAATTTGCTGGTGTGTGTGGTGTGTCTTCTCACAGAGTTAAAAAAAGAGTCACCAGCATGGGTGCCAGGTTTGATAGCAGCATACCTAGATACTCCATTTTCCACTTGAAAACTAGGCCATAAACTCAAGTGGCTTTAAAGAAAAAAATTCAATAGTGTCTACTTTGCTCTAATGTGCTATTTAGAAGGAGCAAAATGTTCCTTTCTAACAAATGAGACAAAAATTGTGTATCAGGAGCTCTTTGTAAGACAAACAAGCTTTCTATTTATTTACTTGTATAAACAACCACTCACCAAGCTGTATGTCTCTGCAGGGGCACCCTTTCAGATAGGAACATGGACCTTATTGGCATCATCTTGTATCCATGGAAACATTTTAAGTACCTTTCTCTCAATATGTACTTCGCTTATTCAAGGATCAAGAGCTGAGTACCAAATAAGTAAGTGTTTTTATTATTTTCTATGTGGAAGCTTGGTTCTTGGGGTTCATATCTGTCATAATAAAGATCCTGTACTTTCATCATGTTTGATAAAATCAAGTGTTTAATTTCAAACTTCCTATCTGCTCTATTTTTAGATTGAAATTAATGTTCTAAAAGTCCTAATGAATGGAAATTCTGAAACTTCTCATTGTCCTTTACTGTTTGAAAAACAATGATTATAGTTCACATTACCATCAGACTTAATCACTATTCTCATTGCATTAAACTAGTCTGTTTTTCTGTATTTCTGAAAAAAGGAATAGGAAAAATTAATAAGAAATCAGACTATTTTCTCTTGGTAACAGCCATACACACTCATGTCACTGTGCAGTAGGTCACAGAAACTGAGAGCTTAACAATTGTCTTGAAACTGAACCAAAAGAATGAAAATAAAGGAGCTTATTCTGGGTTTTTACACAGAAATTACTGGAAATCAAAATAATAGTTTTTCTTTTAAGATGTGTCTGCCACACTACTTAGTTAAAATATCAAAGCATAGAGCTAAGAGAAATAAGGGATTTTATGTCTCTATATTTCCATGCAGAAAAAGAAACATTGGCATGGACTACATTTATTTTCAAAGCAATCATTCTGAAGAAGACCCTTTGGAGATCAAATGTAGTTATTTCAGTATTACCTAGGCTCAAATTCAAAACTCTCTTGTAATTCCACCTGTTAATTGGAACAACTGATGCCCACTTTTAATGTACTTTGATTTGAAATATATGAAAATGAGTTATTACTATCCATTACTTAATATCCTCTATGTATTTTTTTAAAAAGCCTGCCCTAATTTTGTTTATAAAAAGCATTTTCTTCAACTGTGCGAGGCTGAAACAAGAAAATACCTTGTTAATTACAACTGCTATCAGAAAAACACATTTCTGTCTGTAAAGATCCACTGTAAAAGTCCACTTCTCACTGAAATCCTACTGGTTTAGAGCCTTGGTTAGCTAAGTATATATCTCCATATATTTTCATTTACCACTCTTGCTGTTTTTGTTTGCCACATTGTGTCCACAGTGCTGTCCCTGATGAGTGCAGATGACACAAATGATTTCTCCACTGATAAGACTGGAACAGTATTTGTGCAGAAATTCTGTAAAACTTTGCTATGTGATAAAAATTTTTACCTTTTTACATGCCTGATTCTCCATATCGGGTTTATACTTTTATTTATGGATATCTGTTTACAAATTTATAATCATTTTATTTAAGAAGTATGATCATAGTGTAGGCAAGTTGAAGCTGCCTGCCCCCCTGTGAAAGCCTCAGTGAGTAATCTGCCTGTGGGCTGGCCTGTTTGCTCTGCAGATTGCCACATGAGACCTAGGATTCTGATTGCTCCCAGGAACTTTTACTCTGAGCCAGCTAAGCATATCAGAGAGGTGAAACTTTCGGCCTCCAGAGAAGAAAGCAGCACACATGGCAATTTTTTCATTTCCCTTTCATCGTGCCCTGACCTTGTTACAAGGTCAAGGTTGCTGGGGTACTAAACAGGGAAGTAAAAGAGAACCTAATCTCAACTCAGCTGTCCATGTGTTCAGCCTGAGGTAGATGAGGAAGGTCTGACTTTGCTCATCATCCTGAAAAACAAAATTCAGCTTTATACTTGAAGGATTTCTCAGGTGCATTGCAAAATACAGTGAAAGCTGGGCTTGAATCTTCTGTTTGAAATGATGGAACCAAGATTTGCCTTGTTGACTCTATGTAACTGGCAAAAATCCAATTCTTCCTAGCCACAGACCTTGAGGAGAGAAAGGAATGAGGAAAATTGGTAGTGGTACCTCTTGGGCACATAGATCTTCATCTAAGTAATATGTTCTCAGCTTTATGATTTTTTGCATTTTAATCCAAGATGTCTTTTTTTTTTTTTCTTTTTCTCCCTAGCATTTGTTAAAAAATCACTTCCAAAATGCTAGAAAGTCAGCCTGAGCATATTGCAGATAAAATCTGTCTTCCTTCTCCATCACACAAAATAGAGATTCAACATTTGGCCTATATTCAGTTTTTCAGGTGCTAAAAAGCTATGACAAAACTGCACAGATCGTATGATAATGGGCATAATTATACAACTCTAGATCATCGTATGCCTAACTTATTATTACTATTTTAGTTTTCCACAGATCACTTCTCTAGCACCATCAACTTAGATGTACTTCAGAAAAATAAAGGCTTATTGAATGGCTTTTGAATTTACAGATGAAATAGAAATCAGTAGGAAAAAAACCCTTGGAAAAAATTCAAGAATATGGCAAAGGAATAGGTAGTATTGCTGTGAAAAGAAGAGTGAGTGAGCTGAGTTATGTGAAGACTCTTATTGACCATCAGCAGAACAAAACGTAGACAAGGAATTCTCCAAGGAATAAAATAACCTCCTCTTATTTTTGAGCTATCAGACCAAAAACAGGCCTTAAATTCTGACTCTTCCATGCCTGAAGCCTACCCAAATGAAAAGGTCTGAGAAAGACACCTGACTGACTGAAAAGCAGCTATGTTTGAGGAACTTGAACCCAACAAAATTGGTTTGCATTTGGGCTAGAAAAGGGCTGGGAGTCTGCTTCCACTGGTAGAAGCAGAGATTTTCCAGGAGGGAATGACACAGTTACAGTATCAAGGAGTGTTAAATTCCCCGTTTAAGATTTTCTCAAATACATGCAATACAGCAGTAAATACACACGGGCAAAGGACACTCTGCAAAGGACATCACTCTGAAATGACAAAGGATGTAAATATACATTTGGCAAGTGAAAGACAGAGCAATATTATGTGGATTTTCCTGATACAGAGTAGGAGCTGAGATTTTTTTTTCCCAGTGGAAAGGTGAGATTTTTTTTTCCCAGTGGAAAGGTGTATAGAAAGTAGAGGTATGGTAGGAAAAGGGCGAGTTTAGCTGCAACATTCTGAACAATTTTGAGAAAAGAATGTAGGGCGGGGTTAAGATAGATAAAGTGAGGTATCTGTCCATTTAAGTGGTTGTTAGCAATGGTGGTGAGCCACATTTCATAGAAATAAAGAACTTTATTTAGGAAAGAAGTTGCACAATAAAATATTAGAAATAGATCCATGTTATGAGAGAGAATGGAGTAAATGCAGAGACGTAGAGAAGGAGACAGAGGAAGAGACAATGTTTAAGTAGGAGTAATTCTGTTTGTTGCTGTTTGTAGGCAGAGGCAGATGCATCTGCAGCAGAAAAGGTCAGATTTGACATAAATGTAGCTGAAGGCCGAAAAAAAGATAATCCTATAATCACAGAATAACAAATTGGAAGGGACCTCAAGGCTCATTTGGTCTAACCTTTCTTGAAAAAAGCATGTCTATGAGGGTGGGAGAAAAAGAAAACTTTGGAACATGCTTCTCTGCTTTTCCAGATTTGTGCCGTAAAGTGAAAACAACTTTTCAAAAAAGAAAATTAAAAGCCCTGTAGGGGAAGGACAGATGAGTGAAAGAGAAGAATTTGGCCTCTCTGTGAATTACTGGTTCTGCTGAAATGCTGAGACAACTGTATACACACCTTTACAAGCACCTCCAATGCTCCTATTTGTAGATTTTGTTTAAAAAATGTAAAAAAATCTATGGGGAGAAGTTATTTATGTAGTCAGAAGTACTTTCTGACACATGCAGGAATACTGGGTAGCCAGTATGTTTGTGTAATTCAATATGCAGAGCAAAGGGGCAGTAAGGGAGGAGATGACACTGCAGGAGTTTGGCATCTCGTATAGGGCAGCCTCTGTGCAGTACTTTGAAGGCTGTAGCACTGCCTCAGCCACAAGAGGTTCACATACAACATACGCACACACTAGGTGCACACCTATTAGGCAACAGCCTGATGTCCAGGAACTACAAATACGTAAGTCAAAACAAACCTGTCTTACTAAATTCTCTCACAGTTAAAATAATAAAAATGGAAAGCAATTTTGAGATAAATGTGAATGCATCTATATCACTGGAGTGAAAGCAGTGTGAGCAGCTGCAGTCTGGAGGAACTCAGTTATGTGTATGCCACTATTTTAAACGTGCTCCAGGATTCTGTCAACAGAGAAAAGACATGAGAACTTCCCCAGGAAAGTTTACTGCAGAACAGTTAAAACTTACTTTAAAGTAATAAGTTACTTTAAAGTAATAAATTAAAAGTGACTTTTTCTACCAAAGTGTGGCTTATTACAGACTGGTCTGCTATTTTGTATAAATCTACGTAGTAATTGCCAGTATAGTTGCCCAAGAATTGAAATGTAAATATGATAAGGAGAGATTCACAGACAGTATCTAAAAGCAAACTGAAACCCTCAAAATGTTACTAGCTTTTAGAATGAAAGCATTTTAGTGCAAATCAGCAATATGGTGTATTGTCAAATTAATTATTTGAAAATGAGTATTTATAATAAATATTGGAAAGGATCAGTGAAACAAGGGTTTTCACTAAACATTCCCAGTTTCATGCAAACATGATTCAACTCCTCTTCCCACAAGTAATTTTTCATATTTTGCTGTTGTCTCCCAAACTCATAAAAGTTCTGGTTTTATAATGCATTCTGTTCAATAGATAAGAGATTTATTTTGCATTTGTCCTAGTGACTACAAAGATGCTTGCTAATAAATGAGTATGTGAGCCTCCTTTTTCATTCTATATGAACAGTTGATTTGAAAGCTACCATTTGAGGTGGTTCTGGTGCAACAGACATACACCAGTTGCATTGAGATTTTCATTGTTCATGAGTTGTCAAATTTCAGCCATTCAAGTTTAAAGTTACCATTTTGGAGTATGTGCTTTGTGCTGGATTTTCTATGACGATTTAGCAGTAATTTGAAATGAACAGCAGGAATGGTATTCTAGGTTAGGTCTGTTAAGGGAACATGTAAAATTGTTTCACTGGGGATTGCTAACACCTACAGATTTTTGGAATAATGCAGGAAGTTCAGGGATAGTGTTGGTAATGTACCTGCTACCTGCTCAAATAGTGTGTCTGCCAAGAAGAAATTTGCCAGGAGAATACAAGGTTGCGTATGCTTGTCTGAGACTTCAGTCAGAACACTGGCACCAAAGAGGGGAAGTAATTAAAAGCTGTTGTCATGCCTATATGCATAGACCCAACTTGCTTAGAGCTGCATGACAGCTAATTCTGATATTTCTGGTATTTTAAGCATTTGACTTAACATTATCACAGAATCTGAGTATGACTAAGGTGTGTATGTTTTGCATTGTGTATAGATTGATAGACAGATGGACTGGCTGCTGGCTGCTCCCTACCTGTTTGGTCACAGTTTGTAGTACAAAAGAAGGAATATACACGTTGTTCTTTCTCTCTTTACACCTTTTTCCTGCTCCTTGGCATGATTGCAGGGTGATAATCTCACCGTGATTTTCTCTCTTTGTCCCACCTTCCCAGTTCTTAGTATGACAGCAAGCATCATCCAGTACTCCACAGTGGTAGGGAGAAAAATGTCTGGTAGAATTCAGACATTCTGAAGAATTGAGTTTTACAATAGCCACTTGTATATACAAAAATATAATTCTAATCCTCTGTTGTTTCTTGGCATTAATGTACCATATTCATTGAGACTGAAACAAAACTGATACCTCTAAGAGCACTGATTTGAACAATTATTCAAAATCAGATTATAACAAATAACAGTCTTAGGAATTTTGATTAACCTCTAAATAAGTGTTAAATAAATGTTACTTGGGAAAAACCATGATCAAATGCATTAATGACAAGTAGTGAAGTAGTAGTAATCACTGATATGGCATTAGATAACATAAATAACGTAGTTAATTGATATCACTGTCTGAAACATGTATACCACATCAGCTGCCATGAAGCTGGAGTGGTTATGGTAGTGTTAACTGCAGTTGAGATACATTAAATAATGCATAAAGTGGAAAGAGGTGTTTGCTATGACAATTTTACTTGGTCAGTCAATGATTTTATTTTTGGTGAATATTGCTTGGCTATTAATGCATCCAGCTTTCTGATGAGCTGCTCTGTTCTGATCAACTAGATTTTAAGAAAATATCATGTGGTTCAAATGAAGACTGTAAGTAGTCCAGAGAGTATGCACAGGATGAAATAATCAGTCAGGTCCAGGGATCACCTTCAGGGCACAATCAGGACCAGGAAGAGATGGACCAGGGACAGGGCTAAGAGGAGGCTACACCATGGCTCATTAATCCATTCAGAGAACAGTCCAAAGATGGCACCGGAAAAAAAGCATGAACGCGTTTATCCAGGAAACAGCTACCCAGAGCAAAGCCCAGTAGTCCATTCAGAGACTACTACTCTTAAAACTTAGCTAAAATTAATTAAAGCCCTGGACTGAACTTAAAAGTGAGCTCCTGGGTCTGGGAGCATGAGTGGAGGATATGTTTATCAGGATAATACAGTCTGTCAAGACAGTCAGAGCCTTGACAGCTTCTTAGCTTCTTCCTTTCTCTTTGCTGTATCAATGCTTGCAGACACAGGGCTCACCAAATGCATCTGCCTAACTCACCTTCTTCACGGTGTCCCTAAGGAGTGATGTGTTTTGGAAGGGGATAGTTCAAGTTGAGATTACAAATGGAAGTGGCAAACCTGTCCTCATCTTGCAGTTGTATTCATGGAAGTACAGTATAGATCACATGTGCAGACTCGGGGGGGGGGTGGTTTGGAATTTTTTTTTTTTTTTTTTTTTTTTTTTTTTGGGGGGGGGGGGGGGTGGGGTGGAGGGATACATATTTGATGAAGAGTCCTCAGTTCTTCTTATTTCAAGCATGGCTGCAACCCTCAACAAGAAATTGGGAGAAAATACAATGTGTGTTGATGACACAGGTGCTGCAGAGTTCCATTGTTTTTTTTCAGCAAAATGAAGATGTTGGCTTAATGAAGAACTGAGACATACAAAGAGATGGCCTGCATCAGCCACTTCAGCATCTCCCAGCACATAAGTATAAGCAAAAGTGTTGATTCCACGGGAAATTTTTTTTGGTTGTAACGTAGGAGAACCAAGAACTGAATTACAAAAAGGAAGAAAAACTGATTGAGTGTGGTTTTAATGTAATCAATGTTGGAAAGAGGGTGCCACATCCTAGGATAGAGCATCAAAGAAATCACTCTACATGGGAAACTTCTGTACCTGCATGTGATCTTCCCATGCATGGTATAATGCCATTGTCACGGAGATCCAAGATTTCATAACCTGGATACAATGCTGCTTGGCTGGCAGCCTTCTCACTAACAAAGGTATGAGTAAACTGTAGACTTTTTTTTTTTTCTTCCAGTTAGCGTCTGTAAGAGTCCATCTTCTACCAAGCCTTCTTTTAGTTTTAAAAATGATAATCTGCATCCTGCAGCAGTCTGAAGCAGTGGGTGAATTCTCTGGCAAATTTAATTGCCACAGAATCACACAAGCCCCTGACTATTACAAAATGATGTGTGATAAAGAAAAAATTCACTGAAGAATTATCTTCCTTTAGTGCTTAAATGCACTACGAAGTAGCCTTTTGAATAGCATAGGTAATGGAATAACAATTGCTGTTGGAGTATCTGGATTACTTCATTGTATATTTAACTGCAGAATACCTGCAGTTTCACCAGTTAAGATAATTTTTATGCTCAAGATGTTTGTACTGAAGTAAAATTTTTTATCATATCTCTGCAATTGGATAGGGCCTCATTCTGTGTTTGCTCTGGCTCTCTGCAGCTGAAGCTTCATGCAGAGAGGGTGCTTCTGGAAGCTAGGAAACTGTTAACTCAGCAACTTTTTTCCTGTTGTGCCAGTATGCTGTACCCACAGTGAGGGAATCTTGTGAAGCTCAGTTTCAGGATGATTTTTCTGGTGTTTAAGGTAGACCTGTGATAAGAAAGAGATGTATCCTGTGATTTGTTTTGAACAAAAGAGCATGCAGATATGAAACAGAATTCAAATGTTTGCTGGGGAGCAGGCAAAGCTATTGGTGTGCTAGTGTTATTCTTTGTGTAGCACAAATATGCATCAGTGAAGGTAAGAAGCTGGCAAGTAATGTGAACATTTTACATTCATGGAGACGCAGGGCAGTCAGATGTCATATCAATCTTTGGTAGCCAACTTCATCCTAATGTTTGTGAGGGGTTCAGATGACAACACATCTCTGAGAAGAGTATCTAATATATAATTAATCTAAAGGAAAAACAATGTCTCCTGCTTCCTTTAGAGTCTTGCACTGATGTGCTGGGATGGTATGGGAAGCAGAAGAGAAAGATGGATGAAATGGTCATTTATAGATACCTTATTGCCATAAGGCATGTGATTTTGTCTCTATAGCACAGGATTCCATGTCCCAGGGAGAGACTCAAACACTTCTTAATGGGGTACATCAGGCACAGCATTGCCTGCTGGTCAAAGGACATGTTTATCCTGTTTTATTTTTCATTGGTGTGCCTTCACCTCAAATCCTGTATGCAGATTTGGTTCTCCAATATAAGAAAGATATAAAACCATTAGAGAGCATCCAAAGGAGGCTTGCAAGGATGATGAAGGGTCTGAAGGAGAAGCCATATAAGGAACGGCTGAGGTCACTTGGTCTGTTCAGCCTAGAGAAGAGGAGACTGAGCAGAGACCTCTTGCAAATTCCTTGTGAGGAAAGGAAGTGGAGCAGGTACAGATACCTTCACTCTTGTGACCAGTGACAGGATTTGAGTAAATGACATGAAGCTGAGTTGGGAGATGTTTAGATTGGACATCAGGGAAAAGTTTTCATACAGAATTGGAACACAGAAGTGGTGACAGTACCAAGCCTGAGTTCAAGTGCTTGGACAGTGCTCTCAGATCTGCGATGTGATTCTTGCAGTGTCCTGTGCAGGGCCAGGATTTTGACACCACAATCCTTCCAAACCCCTTCTCTGATTCTCTGATTTTATGATTCTCATCAACTTTTGTTAAAGAACCAAGAGTCTGAGCAACAGTGAGCGGAAAAGCACACACTTCTGGTGGTCCTTGACTGGCTTCTCTGGAGCACTGAAATAACTGGGTATAATTTATCTCTTCAGAGACAAGTGAACAAATCATCTGAAGGAGCAGAAAATACTCACGTCTTTAGGATTGTCTACAGACACAAATCTAGCGGTGCAGAATGAATCCTTGTACAGATCATGAGAATAAAGGGAGGTCTTGGTTCCATAGGTCTGGATGCCAGCTTCCAGCTTGACCATAGGGAATTTTTTCCTTGTTGTACGTTTGCTCTTTGTTCAGGCTGTGCATGCAAGTGTAAAACAAGGATTTAATTTATTTAATCTAACAACTTTTTAAAAATCTTATAAGAGCTTCATAAGATTGATGTTATCCTGCAGTAGTGTTACAGTCTGCAGTCATTTAATGCCTCTTCTTGTGAGGCCAGGGTTCCACGCCTAACTGCATTTAGTAGGTCAGTACAGTAATTTTCAATGTCTTTCTTTCAGATTTTTGCCATCTTCAATTATACCTTTCCACCCTACTATTTGTGTAATTTTCTTCTGTCTGAGGACTTTACTGTTGTTCTCTGCTGCACAGCATGACAAATTACCCACCAAGCCATATCTTTTCAGCCCAGAAATGCACAGTAACAGAGAGTCAAGACATTATCACATGTTGTGTATTTTATTTCCTCACAGTTCATTCAAGGGTGTCACTTTATTTTCCTGCTTCCTTTTGTCATCATGATGATTAACTATTTTAGTGTTCCTAAACTTCAGGAGCGGTTAGAAATGTATCTTAAACTCAGAGCAACACATATACAATTCTGTATCACTTAATGCTTCCCCTGCTTGGCAAAACTATACCAATGATTTTGAGTCCTCGCAGAAGCCATAATAAGGCTTTCATCCTTATTATACATCTGAATAACCTGGTTGTGGGCAAGAGTATTATTTGTAGCCTCAGGCCAGCAACCAAATTAACTGTGAGCCACCACTCACTTTGACAGTGTGCACTAGGTTCTCTTGGGAGTTATGAACCTCTGTGGGTCTGATGCGTGCTGTGTCCAGAATCTGTCCTCTCCTCCCCCCTCTCTCTTTAATCCAAGAGAAATACCAGTAATTGTAACATCTTTGCTGAGATATCTCCAGGAATTACAAGGATCTATTAGAAGAATGTACTGGAACAGCTAAGAGTATCAGCAACTAATACATATATAAAAGACTTCTTCAGAAACTGTGATTAAGATGACACAGGGAAATTTTGGTTTTGACAGCATCATTCAGAGCCCTCATTAGCATTCAACAGGGACAGTTTGGTAATCCATGGGCTTGTAGATTCCCCAGCATTAGTGCTCAGTCTGAATAGAACTGCAGGAGAAAATGCAGAGCTGCCCTCATAACCTATCTCAGATGTGAGACAGGATCTTGGGCAAACATACCCTGTTTTTCTTTACAAGATACTTTATGGGTTACTAGGAAGAATGATTGATTGATGGATTGATTGATTGAAAGAGAGAAAACCCCCACTTTTGTAAGGCAAACTAGATGAATTAGGACTTTAGGTAATCAGAAAGGCCACTGTAGGATGAAATTTGGCTGAAAATAACTTCATATGCTTTCATGTAAGTATTTTTATAATTAAAAAAATACTGTCTATTTAATACTGTTTCCTTTATTGTTTATTTAAGTTTTCTCCTAGAAAAGCATGAAAGAATACAACAACCTGAAAGTGTCATAATGCCAAGAATCCCAAGACCCATTTGCAGACTTGTGTTAATGGTCCAGTAATGTAAAGAGTGGCAGATACTGAGATACTGGTCTTGAGAGATGCTGGAAGAGCCAGAATTCCCAATAGTTAGTATAGCCACAGATATAAGCACCACTCTCAAGCCTAAATTAATCTAATCCTAAATAATGTTTCTCCCTCATCTTCTGCAGCATTTTACTAGCATTTTGCAGTATTTACCTATTCAGTGTCTATTCTGAGACTTAAAAATTTCAAAATTCCAGGTATCAGTTAGTTCCACACAAATAATGTAAATTTTTTTTTTCAAGGGATTCTTTATAAGTTCAATGACAAGGTTAGTATGGAAATAAAAAGATGAAGACTTTAGAATAAGCCTGACTTTTGAACCACAGACAAAATATTTTACTTTGTTTTTACAACATTTTGTGAAAAATCTTCAAATTGGTTTAAATGGGACTGGAATCTCTTGATGTTGCAGTTAATTTATCTTTTAATGTCTTCTAATCAATTTGCTTTAGAATGTCAGGTGGAAACTAGTAACAGAAAATCCAGCTCCAGTGTGTTTCTCTATGTATGTTTTATAGAAATTTGTTGCTGCAGCTGATAAACAGAACTATACAAACTTTGTCACAGAAATCACATTGTAAAAGGTTCCAAAATAATTTGACAATGTTGACAGTTGTTTTCAGCAAATGGCTGCTTTACTATAGCACTGTCAATGTTGATGTCCTTGTGTACATGTAAAAGAGCAATGTGATTAAGGCAAGCTTGTCCATGCTAGATATGAGCCAAGTTTTCAATCTCCTCATGGCACTGAAAGATTGCTCAGCTGTTGCAGACAAGGCAAGAATAGCTGGCAGATTTCTGCCATTAAAATAAAAAAAAATCCTTGTCTTTGGGCATGCATCTATAGGAATGTGTAACATCTGCTACTGACCTTAAGTTCTAGATATGAACAGCTCATATTTGTAACTCAAATTCATATTCTTTGGTTTAGATGATGCGCTTCCAAGGATATTACTAAATTATTTTGTAGGAAGATATTTATCTAGACAGCAGTCTAAAACTTGATATACTTTTATTAATTATTACAGTAATGAAATGCCATTACTTCTCTAGTGTCACTTAAACTGCAGCTTATGTCTACCTTATGTGGAATTTAAATAATCTATATTGTATTTTATTCTGAGAATGTTTCATATTTATACATGAAAATCAGTGCTTGTGCTCTGTCTAGAACATGTCATTTTTTCCACATTTTTTTTCACTATCAACTAGATGAAAAGAGTGAACAACTCAGTTCTTTAGCCTTTGTCAAGGGAAATGGATCTGATTTAACACAGTCATATATTTCATCCTGTTGACCCTGAATTCCTTACATAAGGTGTCAAAGCCATGGGACTGGGATTTTTTTGCCATGCCTGGATGTGGAAGTAATGGGAAGAAGTCAATTTCAACAACATAATCTCAAAACAAACCTAGGGGGATTTTCTCTTATAAATGAGTATAGACTTTCTTAGTCTAAACATACTCAGATTTCCGCTCTGTATCTTTTGGAAAATCTGTATTTTGACAATACCCTGAGAGAGAGAAAGGCATGGATTTCAGGCTGACCCAGGGTGATCAGTTCAAGTTTTCCCAGACACTCATTGTGATGCTCTGCTCTTCATGGACTATATAGATAAGTCTATAATTCAGGGCAATAATATGCAAAAAGTCTGTGATCTGAAGCTATCTATAAATATTTTCTTTTCTGGACAGGCTTGTACAGAGACAGAGTGTGGTACTGAAGGGCAGCATTGGATAGTGTAGCATTCAATCGTTTTCCAATCCATTCGCCGTTCTCCAACAGACTCTGGAAAAAAAAAAAGCCTTGGACAAAAACCTTCTTCAATAAATAAGCCCGACTCAAGCCTAGAAAATGGTCTACTCCCTATACAGAATGAGTCTGAACTTTGATAGAAACAGAGGTTTATGACAAGATATTTGAAGAGTGTGACATAATACATGCAACAAAGGGAGGAAGGAGATAATTTAAAGATGCACTCCTCATTTTAATTCTAATATTTCCCCGTGTGTTAAGACTTGATGCTGTAATGTAAACATCTTTATAAAAACATATTATGGCAAATCATGGGCAGCATCACCTGTGCCTCCTATAATTATCATGTTTCAAATAAAAGTAACAGCAAATGTAACAAGAAGAGCTTTGCTCTTAATAGAAACCAGTATTACTTTAGCATTTTGCAGCGTTAGGTCAAAAGGATGTGGTGCAGCAAAACACACGTTGCAGGAGGATGCATTAATTTTTACACACTGTGTGAATTTCAGGGTGATAATACTCTTCTCTTACTGTTTTGGATAAATATTTGTACCCCAATACTCTGAGCTCAGAGAGCAGCAGTTTAACTAGTATTTCATTCTCAGGCTCTGTGGTTGAAAACCTAAATCTCATAAATGAAGGGTTGTAATTTTCAGCTGGTAAATCTCTCTCAGCAGTTATTATTTAAGGTCAATTACAGTGAAGAACTTTTTAATTTGGACTTATTATTAAAGGAAATCTTTCATGTAGAATTGATGAAATGGGAGATCTCCCTGTACCCCATCTGCTCTCTGCTTTTTGTGTCCCTTCACTACAGCTGCAGTCATTACCAGGCTGACTCTACTTTGAAAAACTAAAGCCACATTCTTCAGAACAGTTGCTTGGTGTTGGTCAGATTTCTCTGCAGACTTTTTTTTTCCATTTGGAGACATGGAGGCTGACACATAGTTTCCAAGGACTTTGCATGTCTTATGTCTCCAGAATCGTCTTCTGAATCTCAAATATTTCTTAAGTGGCTAGCAAAAGAATATTCAGATAATTTTCGGCCTGGTGGGACAAGCTTTGAGTAAAAAGCCAGATGGCTGAGAAAATGGATTGTAAAGTAATTATTTCATTTTATGTTAACTTGTTGTCTTTAATATGTGTGTGCTTTCATTGTTACGGTTAGAGCATTCGCAAGATCTGAAGAGACAAATCCCACTAACTCTAGCAGCAATTGCTACCTTTGTTGTTCAGACTGTAAATGATATCACACAATGATTCATGTAAAAAAGCAATGATGCAGCTTGAAAAAAGTGAAAGATGAACAATAAACTGAACCAAAAGAGATTGTTGCCTTTCTCAAAACAACACTTTTTCATTCCTGACCTAGGTTTACTTTTTTTTCCTCTTTCTTTTATACACCAAAAAAAAAAAAAAAAAAAAAGCATTGAAGGGTCCAACTTTAACTCCAAAATTACTGCCTTTCATATCTTTTATTTTTCTTTCTGGCATCTAAAAAAAGTCAAAATAACACTGAATAATTTGAAAAGTTAACAAAATTTTGTTTATGAGAAGTCTAAGTAAATGTAATTAAAATAGTCTTTAAACAAATTGTCTCCCTTCAATTGTCAACTAAATATTTTAAATAAGTTAAGTTTTAGACAAATCATTTTTTTCTATTCTTTTTGGTTTCTTTTCCTAACAAGAGAAAGGGGGAAAAAACAAACAAACAAACAAAAAAACCCCAGCTTTAAAGGATGGGACATGAACACTTCATGGGTCACTGTTCCCTTTCCAACAAATGAATGAGTTTTGGATCACAGCCTTGTTTTGATCTCCCTCAAAACACCATGCCTAGATACCACTGGGAGGAGGAGGGCTGAAGATTGACACACAACAACTGTAAATACAAACACAAGTTGATAAATAAGGCCCTGATTCTGTAAGCCAGCCTGCCCAGACATAACTCTCCTTCAGACCTTTGCTCACCCACAGTCAGTCTGCATTTTTATTAGTCTCTTCATTTTCAGTATTATCATGGGCTTTAATTTTCTCGATAATCAAGGCTGACTGGTTAGAAGACATAACATTGATAACACTTGATAATGAAACAGTGTGCAAAGAAGAAAAGGAAATATTATTTGAGATCATTGGACTCCTCATTTTTCCCAGAATGGTCAGGGAAGTGCAGTAAGTTTTCAGTCTGAAGGGCAGATTCTGTGGTAGGCTATAAGAAAATGCTCTTTACAGAACACCTGGAATTTGTGGTTATGTGCTGGTAGTGAAAATAGCAAAGCAACTGCTAAAAGAAATTCCTTTATGTCTTTAAGAGGAAGATACATGCACATGAGTTTCATTTTCACAAATTCTTTAGAAGCTTGGGAGTACCTGGTTTTATGTAAAGTTTCAAAGTTTTCTTTGGTTTGCTTGATTCATTCAAATCTTGAAATAAGGCCAAACACGGCTGTTATCCGTGTTTGAAAATCATGTACTTTGGAAAACAGTGTCTCAGTCCTTGTGGAAAAAGTTTGCCCTCCACCTCAAGAACTGTGGTTGTGACCAAGTAAAAATATAAAATGTAAGTTCTGCAGAGAAAATGTGAGAGGTTCGTGTGTATAAGGTTCTTTGTTTTATCTGTCTTTGTTTAGATAGTTGCATAATTTATCGAACTTGTCCTGCCTCAGAAATCTAGTCATACTTAAAATAAGAATTATTCACAACAATGTCTTTGGAAGATTTATTTCTCAGGTATCTGAATTTCTGTATGCTGATTTATAAAGCCATTCCAGATCTGTTACAAGGCCTAATACAGTGGGTAGGCTTTGCTGATTCCAGGACCTCTATAAATCTTGATGGTACCCCAAAAAAACCCCTTGGTTGTGATCAGAGAGAGCACTAGACCTGAAGCTTTGCTTAAATCTACAACATTTGTCCTGGGGGGTGGGGAATATGACTGTGTTATGGACTGTGAGGGAAAACACATGTTTGGGGAGTATGGGGTGCTTCCTAGTCCTGCTGGGATGCTTGGAAGAGAGTGTTTGGGTCAGAGTCGCAGAACACATGTGTTATTGGATTTGTGCCCCATGATGCAGGGGTAGCATGGCAACTCCAGGCCCAATATCAGAACATCAAAGTCCATCAGGTGAATAGGTACATATGAATTTGGGAAAGAAGTTTGCACATATGCCATTTTTCTGGATGATGTGAAGGGAGGAGAGAATTGCCCAGCTGGTGTCTCTTTGATACAGCTGATCCCCAAGCAGTGATGGCACAGATGCTGCAATTCCTCTGTTCCTGGGGTCTATCAGTGGTGAAGAGAGTGGTGTGTGCCTCAGAATCCCATCCACCACTCCAACATCTTGGCCAGTTTTTCAGACAAGCTATCCATTAATATGCTGCTATATGGTATTTTAGGAAAAGACAACTCAGGCCCAGGAATGGTGCTAATAATGATGGTGTAGTTTCAAAGACACTGTCTTGGCTCCAGTGCAAGGAACTGGAACTCCAGTTTCAAGGAATTACAGCCAAGGCAGAATTCAGACTATTTCAGGACCAGAGACACAATTTAGCTGACTTCCGGGTGATGGAAGGTTAAAAAAAATGAAGTACTGAATGTCTTGACCTTTGCTGAATGTCTCCTTCCTGCATCTGATACTAGCCCCCTCTGCAGGCAACAAAACTGACAGGGTCAATAACAAAAAGCACTTGTTTTGCTTATATGTACTTTCTTGGTCTGTGTAAGTCGTTCTTTAGCAGCAAAGTGCCCTACATACCCCTGAAATAACTGCAACAATGCAGAGTGTTTTATTGTGTTAGTAGCTGAGTGGGCAGTAAGTACCAGAAGGATCATAAGTGGAAGTGTAAACTTTATTCATCTGCCCCAGAAAGGGGTATTATTAAATATATTTTACTCTTTTTTCCTTTTCCCCCAAGTCTGGCAAGTTGGAACTGAAATTTTCTAAGGCTCCAAGCCTTTCTGTGCCCTTTTACACTGTTGTATTCATTTTGCACCTGGGTACTAATGATGTATCTTTCCTGAATGCAGGTGTTATGTTGCATCATCATTGCCTGTATGTAGAGCTTGATGTGGAGGAGTGGGTGCTAGTGTGCTCAATTTTGATAGGGAAACTTATTATCTGTTATCAAAGGCATGCCTGACAAAGAACAGAAATACTAATTGAAATAGAAATGATCTTTTATTTCAATTGTCTGAAAGGTTTGATAATGACTTTTTTCTTCGTTAAAAATGGCATGGTACAAATTTGTCTTGGTTGGCAATTCAAGACCTTGTGCCCTCACTTAAGATTTCAAATCTTCAGGCGACTGACAAAGCTATGGAGAATCAGGTTAGCAATTGATTGGTGTAAGATAAAGAGTTATACATTATGCTGAGCCTACTTTCTACTCACTAATTTCTAATATAGGTAAAAAAAACCCTTTCAGAACATCTTCATTTATAATAAACCCGTTTCTTTTTCTTTCTGTGTGATTCTTCATTAGGAGGATGTAATTCGTGCAGTGCCTTAGTTCCTGATGTAAAAATCACTAAAGCCAATGGAAGTATATGCATGCATTTCACCAGGCTGCAGTTTGAAAGAATCCTGTACAAACTGCATAATTTGTGGCTCTCCAGCACAAATACCCTTTAATTTTAATGCAAGATTTACTGGTCCATAGTAAGGTGCTTTTATTAATGTGTAGCCTAGTGCATTGTTTTGACAAGAATACAGTTTAGCTCTGTTAAATCTAAATAGTGCATCTTGTACTGTAATAGGTAGTGCTCTGTAAGGAAGGGGGATTTGTAGCTATGATGAAACATATTTATTACATGGCTGCTTGATATTTTCATTTAAGATAATAAGTTTTCTGATAGAAAACTAGGGTTGTGTCAACTGTTGGAAAGTACTTAGTTTACTCAGTTACAGCCTTTTATTTTTTTCAAAGGATCAAACATAATTTGAAAAACTAAGAACTAAAACCTAATGGTCCAGTACTTCAAACACATGTCAGCGAAAGTAATTCCAGTGGATAAGGAGTACTACTGTCTTCTATTACATTACTTAGGAGAATAAGCACATTCAGGGCTGACCCTTGCCATTTACTTTGTTCTTGGAATCCCCAGTATGAAAAATAATGTAATGTGTCTTTTTTGATTTTATTGTAGAAATAAGATTGGACGGACATTCTTCACCCGGCGCAAAAAGAGTGGCACTATTCCTTGTTCCTTCTGATCGCCGCTTGTGTAAATATAGAAATTTGAATTCAAGCCATTCACTCCATTGTTGGTTGTTTTAAGGTCACTACATTTATGCCTTTAAATGAAAACTTTTAAAAGAGTAATTTATAATTATAGGCAGCAATATTCTTATTTAATTATATGCCAGTGTAGCCTTTGTAACTCTTAAGAACTGAGAATTTAAATGTACTTAAAGTGTGTGCATTGGGGTGCTTCTGAATAATTTCTTGCTACTAGTCCACGCCAGCTTGGAATTTCACATCCTTGAACAGATTGACTGGTTTGGCTTGTGTAATAGGTGTCCTGGACTGCTGTTTTGGACTACTTTGTGAATGGGTGGAGGTAGCTGCCTTTGAAAATGCCAGTTGGTTGCTAACTGTAACAAATCAGATTTATGTGTGAGTGGAGAAGGTAGAAGTACCTATGTAAAGTAAAATGAATCTACTGACATGGCCTGGGATAGACCATGGAACTAGAAAGGATGCTTTCCAAATTACCCAGGACTTGGTTTTCAGGCCATTGACAAGGTTTCTGGCAGGGGTTTTGGGAAATTGGTAGGAATGCTAGAGGTGGTTGGCTGCATCTACAGGTAAACCAGCTCTGCAGGAATGTTGTGTTGGGAGTCCACATATTGCAAGGAAATCACTCTTTTTATAAGGGTATTGAATTGCCTGTCATCTTTTTGCTTTCTAAACAGGAGAGAAACGTCCATGGGAAGTCTAGAAAAGGGGAGTTTGATTCAAAATCTCAATATAACATTCTCCTGTGTTATTACACATACTGTATTTCATTGGATAAAATCTGGTGATTTTTTGTCTTTCCATTTGGAGAGAAAGCACGTACTGGTATCTGGTGTTATTTAAGTACCAACATAGTTGAAGTTTGGGTGAGTTATTTGCTTTCAAAAAAAATACATCAAAACAAAATGCATTAGTTTTTAATTAACTCTTGCATGGGAAAGAGCATTTGTGGTGTTATTGTTGTGAGAAGTATCTTTATCTTGGAGTTACTATGATATTTAGCAGACTTATAAAAGAAAGACTTAAAAACAGGCTCCCCTGATAGCTTAATGAGCTGACTTCTGCCAAACCCAGCAAGTCTGGTCAGAAATATTTGCAGTCCTCCCAGGCTGGGACAGGCTGCTTGAGATCCTATAGGGCACTGCTGGGCGCATACAGCACATTCCTGAGTTTACAGGCCCTATACTATATTTCATGCAGCTCTTATTTCTGTGGCTATGACCTGTTGCTGACAGTCAAGCCACTATGTAAACATGAAGGACTTCAAACTCACAGTGCTTTCCAGAGCAAGTGGTCATTTGTTCCAATTTCCCATGACCACATTATTGCTTGTGTTTGCTTCTCAGGAAAATACAACAATTTGTAGCAATAGTACTAGACAAGGAAGAGGGGCTGCACTGCAAATACAGGTTGCATTAGTATGTGTTATTAAATGTGCCAAGAGGATAATATTATGTTATCCCCGTTTTCAGCAGTTGAAATGTTCTCCTTATTAAAACAAAAATTGTTCAAAAATTCAAAGTAATGTAGCCAAAATCCAACTTAGGAAATACCTTATTTAGCTATTAGCAAGAGGATATGACTTTTAAACTCCGTCTGTGACACCAATTTCTCCACTGGTGCCATTCAAATTTTTTTTTTTCATTGCACTTATAGATCTATCCAGAAAGAGGGAAAAATAGTGTTAGAAAGTGATTTACATTACAGTGGATTTTACTGCACCTTGGCATTGCAAAGGAATCTTTGAAACAGTTGAAAACTACATAAGGAGCAAGTCAGTTTCTAATTCACAGAAGAAAATATTCTGAGGTAAGTGAGGTAACCAAAACATTGTGGCTTAAAGAGTATTCTGAGCAAATGCTGTTTCAGCTGTCTCAATCCACAAAATACTGTTAGAACAGACCTGTAGTAAAGAACACTCACAGCCTTTTTTACCTGAAAATATTAATTCACCCAGGTGGCTGATGCACAGAATTAATGAATTAGTACAGATTTTGTTTGCAGAATCAGAGATTTGCATCTATTAGTGTGAAGCAATAAAAGAGAGACTGATTTGACATCTGTAATGAAATGTAAATATGAGACAGCTAGTCTGAAGTTAGTGAGGTTTCTTTGGCTTTATATCCCTGTTGCTAAAAATAGAAACTGACAGTCTATTTTTAGATAATCCAGAGCTGTTGTAGGTTGGAACCTTCCAACCATGTTACCTACTGCCTTCATGAAAAACCTCAAACATATTTGAAAACACGATTAATTTTAATACAGTTTGGAATAATCCTTTACATACAAAAATGCCATGGATTTCAGGAGACTGTTTCCTGTCATACTTAATTGCTGATGGATAAAGGTCTTTTATCTCTGCAGAATCTTTAAGACAAGCCCTACTTATGCCACAGAAATTATTTTCTTGAAAAGCGCCATAGTATTTAATAGAGCTAATCTCTAAACTGATGTGTTTACTGTGTAAACTCAAATATGTTGATACTGCTGATTATTTGTCCTGTCTGCCTCAAACTAAAACCAACCAGAACAAAGAAGACCAAGTGTTAGCAACAAAGCCGATGGAAATTTCTTTTTTCCTTTTCAATAGTTGTACAGCAAGAAGAAAGAAGCAAGAGGTGGTATGGGAAGGAAATGCTCCTCTTTGTGGGGAACCCACCTGCATGTATCCATTTGAATGTACTCAGGCAGAAACAGCAGGCAGGGCAACTAATCTTCTCAGGCCTAGCAAATAAGTATAAAAAGCCTATCTTTATCCAAACAGATCATCTATATTCTGGAAATTTCCACCATGATTCTTTCTGAAGTCCTAAAGTGCAGAGCAGCAGGATCAGTAATTGTTACGGGATAGCAGTGGCTGTAAAGTCGTCCATGCTGAAAAACCAGGGCAATTTATTCAATCAACATGAGTGATCCATGTCATTATCAATTTGTTTGAACTTTATAACAGTGGTTTGGGGTGTTTTAGTTTTTAGGCGTGGGGGAGGTTGTTGTTGGTTTGGGTTTTTTCCTGAATTCTTTGTATTTTCCATTGCTTGTCAGAGATCAGCTGTTGTCAGGGAAAGTTTGACATGAATTACAGTGGCTGTGGGTATCACAGGCAGCATTTGGTCTTACCTTGGTGCTACTTGTAATTTGAGGAGACTTGAGCTTTTAAGATATTGAGGTTTTTTTTGCTGGGGCAGGCAGAAGGGGAGAGAAGGATATAGGGGGGAAAATTAAAACAAAATAACAAAAGAAGGCAGGAAGCCAGTGAAATTTTATTAAATTAGCAGCACTGCAATCCCCAGTTTTTCAGAAATATCAAATTAGATCCTCAAACATAAGGTTGGCTCAGAATAAAATAAAAGGAATGCCCAAACTTAAAAGAGAGATAGCGAGAGAAACTTTATGATGTGCTAGTCAAAGCCAGAAACATCAGTGTGTCATTCCATGCATTCATTATTTTTGTAAATTGTCTTCTTGTTTTTTTCACTCATGATTTTTGAATAGTTATAAGGAGCTGAGTCTTAAAGATGCTTTATCGAATTCTCTGAGGTTCACTTTTATATAATCCTCCTAATATCCAGTGAATGGTCATAAAATCCAAGTGTTGTCAACACTGATTAGATTAAACTTATTATATTAACTTAGTTAAAATAATTCATTACATTGAGTATTTTGTTTTCTTTGGTTAGT
Source organism: Hirundo rustica (assembly GCF_015227805.2). Lineage (NCBI taxonomy): Eukaryota > Metazoa > Chordata > Aves > Passeriformes > Hirundinidae > Hirundo > Hirundo rustica. Next base: position 52,703,914 of record NC_053488.1, read on the forward strand.
GTTGCATATAACTGAAAGGAATTTTTTTATCCTCATTGTGATTTTCTGTCGAAGTTGTGAGTAGCAACCCTTGTATCATTTGAGCACTGAAGAAAGATATTGAGTGTGTAAATGATCCTACCTTCTACAGATTAAATAAAGGGTCCAATAAAAAAGGTATTCCCTACAGCAGAATAAAATTAAACTGTTCAGCACCTGTAGCAACTCTTTGTAGTGTCTATTAAAAATTAAATTTTTGAAATGTTTTATGGTAATGCTTGTCTTTATATCTTGAAGTAATTTCATTAAAACCACCTCAACTGTCATATATTGATGAACATCTTCAAAACCTGAGAAGTTCAAGACTTCAAATCTGGCCATCAAGTACATGAGATAAGAGAGACTTAATGATACACATGCCAAGCCTTGGGTAAAATGTGTTTTAGAAGGCATAAGCTTATAATGTGAGCTTTTAAAGAGTATTTTCAAACATGCTTTTGTACTTCGTGCATCTTGAAAAGGGTTAGTAAATGGGAGAAGAAGAAACAAAGGTAAGTCAGTTTTATACTTTTTAGAAATTCCTTTAAATAACATGATATCCCAACTTTACACTCTTAATGTAGTAGGTTTGCCTGCTGAAGTAGATTTCCTTCCTTACAATGTACATCTGGATAAGACACCTCCTACCAAATATGTCAGTTAAAAATTTACCATTGTTCTAGTGTTATTTATATGATAATGTTCACTGTAAGTGTCCATCATACTTGGGGATCTCAGTCACAGAGAAATTAGTTGATAAGCATCATCGGTTGCCACAGACAAGAGAAATGACGGGATCAGAGGGGCCTACCTCCCCCTTTAGGGGTATAGCCACACCAGAAAAAGCTGAAAAAAGATTCTGCTCTGATTTTACCTGCCTGTTTTAGAAAACAACTCTGCCTGCTGCAATTTGTATCCTCTGAGGCTATCCCTGTGTTGTCTACAAAAATGGATCCCATCAACAGGCCTAGTCATGTACACCCACCTTCTCTATTCCCTTTCTGGTCTGCTGCTGCATACTGAGAGATAGCCATCACCTGAACATCAGACAATTTTAGTATGGCTATGAAAGAAGCAAAGCAAGACACCAGCTGAGGTACACTCTGTACCCAATTATAGAAGCAAGTACCCACATGTTTATTTGCATAAACAGCATCCAAAATGTCTCAGAAGGAGAAAAATTGGCTACTTTCAGCTATCTCTTCATCCATGTGGAAGTCATGATTCTGGCTAAATTAGGGGGGATAAATTCAGCAGCCGGACCCCAGCATGGTCTTGGTTTTGCCTTCATGTTTGCACTGGTTCTTTGTGGGGTCAACCCTGAATGTCCCATCTCTCCTTGTTTCTGGAGGAAACACTGGCAGAATAAATAGGTGTGAAATAGTAGAGAAAGTTGATTAAATCATTAACAGAAAAATTAATTTTTGTTTGTTTGGATAGAAATGTATGCCAAAGCTAACTTCAGATTTCATTTTTGTGGGTGATGCCCTCAGCTTGTGAGTGGGAAGAAGGAAGAAGTGTGGTACACCAGCTCTTACAAGTTTGGAGGAGCAAATCTCATGGAGCCAAACACTCTCTTATGTCTCCTGAAGGCACAAAACATGGGCTGCAACCCTCCTTCTTGGTCATGGAATTGCTGCCGGGATATGAAGGGGCTGGTTCATTCAGACCCAGATTCAGGATCCAAAAAACCCCATGCTGACTGGCTGGAATGGCTAAAAGCAATGAGCACCAAATGCATCCAAGGGCTGGAAGACAATTCCAACTTCTGGCTGTTGCTCTATCCATTTTAATAAATTTAGTGTGCATCATTTGGACAATATTGCCCTAAAGAAATGTAGCAGTTTAACAGTCAGGTCTCCTAAGATCTGCTAGTTTTCTAGGCTTGTGTCACCACTCCTTCAAGCTACTCTGAAAAACAAAACCTTCTTTTCCTCCTTTACACTGGCTTGGGATATCACAAAAAAATCCCAGACAACAAAAGACAGACTGCTAGTAATTGTGACCTACAATTGGAGCTGCTGCCAGGAACTGAAAGTCTGATTTCTTTAAGTTGTGAAATGCTTCACGTAGCCTAATACCACAGCAGGAACCCTACTGGGTCTTTTCTGAAAAAAATTTAAAAAAAAAAAAAAAAAAAAAAAAAAAAAAAAAAAAAAAAAAAAAAAAAGGAGAAGGGGGAAAAGAAGGGAAGGAACCCAAAATTTTAAGCATCAAATTACTAAATAAGAGAAATAGTATTTTCTGTCTTAGATATTTAAGAAAGGTTCAGGCAGGAGATGAATATTAAGCCAAACATTTGGTTGGCTGTGCTGCAGCAGGATGCAAGAATGTAAACCTTTTTCAATGACTTCAGCTCCTAATTTAAAAACTGGGATTTTTAGCAGTGAGCAAGAGGCTATATTTGGCAAAAAAATTCTGCTGTCTTTACTTAGTTACCCAACACATTCAAAACAATACTCCTTTATCAAAAAAACAATAGTCTGGTTTATTTACAGCATGTGTAGAACTTGGAACTTCCACCAAATTCCACTTTCTTCTCTTACAATATGTCTGTTGCCGTCTTATGTGCTTGACAGTGCACATTACTTCATTTTCAGCAAACTTAATTTATTCCTCACTGTGGTTTGTGGAACTGTGGTTTGGTCGTGGCACTGCTCCTAGGTATGGGTGGGGTTTGTTTTTTCAACCAACTCTTGCTTAGCCACATGGCTACATGCTGTCACATCGCACAACAAAATTTTCTCTATAATAACTGGTTAAAGTAGCCATCCACCTCATGAAAGTGAATCCCATTTAATCTACTTTGTGTTTGTCATGCTCCCTTTCAAACTGTACTGTTGGCACAGACAGGTATTTATACAACTTTTATTTTAAACTATTTATTTAGAGTTGGGACTTCAGTAACACTTGCTGTCAGATTTATAGTGCATGTTTAAAACCAAGGTTCTAAAAATGTAGTATTTCAAAGAGGAGGAAGCAGACAATGAACTTTTACACTTGGGAGTCTATTCTCTCTCTGAATGTAATGAGAACTGTGTACATTGCTGATAAAGGAGCTAGGCCTGTGAGGCCTGTGTATACAGGCAGAGTGTATACATCTGTGTTTATGCAGTTACGCTGGATCAAAACCCAGCAAGATTATCTGCAGTCTTAAATCCACGAGACTGATCAGGGAAGGTAGGCTTGGAATCTTGGATCACTGTATGCCTGTGGCAGAGGCAGATCTGATGGGATACTCCGTGGTCCAAGGGTAAGCCCAGGTCTTGTGTTGAACTCTGAGGAATATGAAAAGGAAAAAATGAGATGCACCAAATAAAAGAAAAGAAGGCTCTTGCTCAGCCACTGAAAACATGTGATCCAAAAGTAGCTTTCAAAAAAGTCTTCAAAACTAGAAGGAGAAAAACATCTTCCACTTTCTAGTAAAAGCCGTCAGGCTTCTTGTAGGGCAGGAGGAAGCATTATATTGTCAATAAAAAAAATCTTAAAATAGATAAGAAATTATGACCTGAGTACTTGTTCTCAGTGCCCATTTTCTATGGCTAGCAGAATAAACAGCAACATGTATGCAGTGCAAATTTCTGTCTACAGGAAAAAAATGTACATTTCATGAAGGCAAAACTTGGCCTAAAAATTTGGTTTGTATTTTGTATAAGCCTATGTATTTTTTGTTGCCCTTCTCCCCTTTAAAAAGCAGTATTAAAAATTTTGATTTAGAAAGCCACTGGTGTATAATCCCAGCACTCTCTGCAAAAATTAAACAATGTGGAAAAATAATGAAGGAAAAATATTTGTTAAGGATTTGTTTTTTTCAATCTTCTTGAAAGTTAGAAAAAACATAAAATTGCTTGCATAAAACCCTCTCTTTCTCTTGAGACTACGAAATTAAATTTTTACAACAGACTTGTGAAATTACAGAGAAATGGGTGAAATGACATAACCACTCTTTACTCACAAGTCCAGTTAATCAGCAGTAGATTGATTGAGCACACTTGATTCTCCATCCTGTGCTGTAGCTTCTATGGTTCTAACCTTTTAAAAGCTTATACCTTTAATGATATTTGCTACAATCGATTCTGCATAAATTGGATTGGTTTTAATGCAAGACCAGTTTAAAACTTTGTAAAAAATTGGAAGGAGAAAACCATCATTGTTTCTCTCTTCTCTCTTCTCTGGTACCAAAGAAAAGTTATTTAAAGAAAGAAAGAAATTTTAAAATAACATAGTTAAAATTGATAGAAAGTAAAATACATGCCAACATACATATATTTATATGTGTATATATACATACATATAAATGAGTGCTAACCTTAAAACCTCATGGTTCACCTCACTATGTCCTCCACATTCAAATAACTGTCCTTGATACCTCTTTATGAAAAGCACTGGACAGAAAACACCACAGTTCATTAAAACTGTCTTTTCAAAAGGTCCAATATTTTAGGCTAATGAGTAGGAAGAGAAGGTGAGCTTGGAAAATGCAGTATGATCTTTACAGCACAGGCTTTAGGGCAGGGTGATCACACAGTGTCAGTGTTTCTGAATCATGCAAAACACAATGTAACACATTATAATTTTATCCAGGCTAGGAGCTTGCAGAGCGCTGAAGCAGGGCCTCTGTCATCTGTTCTGCGCACCCCAAAAACTACATCACTTTCAGGGTAGGCAGAGGGGAGAATAGGTGAATTTTTTTCATGAAGAGTATGATTACATAATTACAAATGGCAGTACAGCTCTCTTACTGAAAAGTTAGTGAAGGGGAAACAGCATGAAATAATTCATAACTCATAACAAGGTTAAGATACTCATGGGAGTAATATACTCAATTGATAATCTTACATATAAGACCTTTTCAATACTTGTTTTCCAGGTCTCTGCAGAAGAGGAAAGTAATATTATCCAAAATACCAATTAGATACATTTTAGAAGTTTTTTACTGGACATTCCTGTCTTGTTAGTGCTTGACCCACTTGGATGCTGTAAAGCCATGCAGTTGATTTTTTTTTTCAAGTAACTTTGAAAATACAAAGCCTTTGCAGAACTGTAAAACCTTTATTTATGATGAGATAAATTCTCTTCCTGCTGAATATAAAATTATTTTTGGATATATTGCAAAGATGGAAAGACACAGAAGTGTCATTTGGATGTGGTAGCTTTTTTTCCTTCAAACTACCTTTTCAGTTTAATTATGAAGAGTAGCTAAATTAATATCAATTTCCTTGTGCTGCCTGTGAAGCTGTGCATTTATGAAACATCACTAGGGTGAAATCTTATTGTCAGAACTGTTAGCAGAGTTTCAACTGGTTGCAGACAAATGCTGGTGGTCAGCACTAAAAAAGTGTCATTGTCAAGCATTTTACCTCATTTATAAGTGGTACAAGAAAACCATTACAGCAACAAATCACTCAGCCCTTGCAGCCACAAAGTGGGGAGGGCACCACCAAACAGGTTTGCAGGAAATTAAATGTGAGCTGGCAGGTAATTTGTTATAAGCAGTGTGAGAAAGGGTAACTTTTCCCTTTCTTTTACCTTCATTTTTGTGGTTGTTGTTGTTGTTTTTTGTAGGAACTATCTGAGCAACAGTCTTACTATAAAGTGATTCATAACAATAGTACAGGGATTTCTGTGAAGGTGTATGTGTTTATTGGTGTTATTTTCAGCTATTTTCCTTTCGCTCTTCAGGTGGTGAAGTGTGTATGTGAAATTACAGCTGTGCCTGTAACAAACCCATATTCTTCATAATGGTTTCAGTGGTGATTATAGAGGTCTTTTAGCTGGGCTATCCTGCAGAAATGGGCCAGAGATGGCTCATACTCAAAAATAATAGGAAGAAGAATTTTTCATGTTTGCTTGCATCGTACTGTGTGGTACGGTACACAACTAAAAATGCTGGCAAATAAAGAGACCTGGGCTTTTTCCAAGAGAGTGAGAAGGTAGTACAGTTAAAAGGTCTTTCTAGAGCATAAAGTAAATGTAAACATTCAAATAGAAGTGTTCATAAAGAAATATCTTATACTAGAGCCTAAATGGTTTGGTTCTCAGAATGACCAAAAAAAAAAAAAAAAACAAAAAAACAAAAAAACAAAAAAAAAAAACAAAAAAACAAAAAAAAAACCAAAAACAACAAATCCTCGAACAAAACCACCAAAATCAAGCTGAAACAAAACCCAGAGAAACTAACAGTGTAAGTTGTACTTTAAATTTTATTTTTTTAGAATATGGTAAGATTTTTTCTCCAAATTTTGGTATTCATTTAAAAGCTAATAAAGCCAGATAAAAGAATGAAAATATACCATGGTATAATAAGAAATAAACAATTTCTATGTAGAATTTAAATTGCTAAATTATTTTATGTCAAAAGCTAGAAAAGAAATGCTTCTAAATATAGTGCATTGGAATTTTCTTATCAGTTAATTTTTTAGAAGCTCTACACTTAAGAGCACCATAGTAACAGCTCTGCAAGCTGATTTTTCATTACACTTAATCCTCTGAGAGCTTCACTGAAAACATTTCCTCTGGGATCAGACAGACTAGAAATCAATTCTGATAATATTAGAACAAATTTAAAGATCAAAACTCCCTAGAAAGTATGTGATGAATAAATAAAGAGAACTTTATTCCTTGTATAGTCTTTTTCACCTCTTTTCTACTTTGTTGTGCTCTAAACAAATATTTTTGTCTTGCTAATGTTAATATCTTGGAAGATTTTGTAAAAATGTGGCTGAAATAATTCACTCTGAATTATGTGATTATTTAAGCTAGTACTATTTGTAATGTAGACTGTGAGAAGGTCAAAGTAATTGATGATACTGAAGGCATCTTTGCCAATCATTTGTGGTTTGAGCAGATGTGTCCAGGGTACATCAAGTCTCTACTGAGGGCTGAATCTGAATATCATTTCCCGCCCCCTCCCCCCCCCCCCCCCCCCCCCGCCCCAAATAAGCCCAAAGTTTATGATGATGAAAGGACCACCCTAAGCCCAAGTCCAGTCACAGTCCCTGTTCTGTGGTTTACTGAGGAAGAATTCTGTTTTACATGGTTGATGTCACCTCACTCTGCAGCCACCTGCTCCAACACCAGCAAAGTCCACCCAAGCATTTTGTTTTAATACACTGCACTCTTTAAACAAGGGTTAGATTGCCCTAATTTTATGGTTAAGAAACCTATTACATGTCACAGACCGCCTTGGTACCTTGGTATTCCTGAAGGGGGGCCAACAGAAGTGTCCCACTTTGTCATCAGCTGAAGGTATCCTTTCAAAGTACAAGCAGCACTGATGGTAGATGAAATAACCTGAATTCTCATGTGCACTTTTCCTTCAGAAAACAGCACACACTGAATATCGTTTCTGGTACTAAACACTGCTACATCTGAGTGCTGTCATGTTAGGGAAAAAAAAAATCATAAAAAGAGAAGATGGCAAATCAATGTTCAATAAAATTAAAACATGGATTCACCATCTTTTGTGTCAGAATGTGTCCTTCCACCCTACCATGTACACCTAGTCCAGAAGGATGGCCAGAAAAGGCCTATTAACTTCCAAGTTGTCTCGGGAATGCTCAGTATCACACAGCCTGTGTGCACATCCCATATCCTGGACACAATGTGAGTGGTGGTGTCAGCTCTTCTGATGCCAGGTTGGCAAAAATGGGGAAAGAGTGGTTGTCACTTACCTCTCTCCAAAACAAGGGAGGTTTTTTGGGTGTTTTTTTTTGTTTTGTTTTTGGTTTTTTTTTTTTTTGTTTGTTTGTTTGTTTTGTTTTGTTTTGTTTTGTTTTGTTTTTGTTTTTTTTTAACTGATTTGCCTGAAGGCAGAACAAGATATGGTCTGCTTGATGAGCTCTGGTCAATAATGAGATTCAAGATATAGTAACTGGAGCCATGAGAAGCTCTGCTGGGATGGGGCACGACTGAGCAGGGAAGCATGGAGTTGTTCCTGGAAGTACAACAGGGAAAGTAAATGATCCCTTTGTGTCCGCACGTATGATCTCAAAGTGCTTGCTCTAGGCCTGGGCCATAGCTTGGTGGGATAGCTGGGAATCTACAGGGGCTGGTTCTGAGGCATCACAGAGCACAAACCCACTCACTCTTGTCCAAAAATTGTTTGCAGGTTAACTTTGCAAGCCTAAATGTCATCTGCCAAAACACTTTACTGTTTGCCAAAACAGATGGTATCTCTTTTGATATTTACCTAGTTCTGGCATAAAGAAATGAGAATGTATGTGGGGTAAATGCACAAGAAGTACGGGAGAGGTAGGCAGGCACAACAGAAAGGTGCTTTTGGGAGGCAAAAAGGAAGAAAAAATGAAAATATTTAGAAAAAGCAGGTTGCTCTGTCCCCTCCAAGGGGTCGAGGTTAATTTGAGAGACGAGAAAATCTTTAAAATAATTCATAAGGTTTTTTAAATGGCCTTATGTAAAAGATGGAAGCTACCAAAAAACCTTAAAGGGCAATTATAGATGTAATAAAATTTTATTTTAATGGCATTTCATCTTGGTTGGATCAGAGATGATCTGAATTTTAAACCTTGTTGTAGCTTAGTCTCGGTCTAATCTCCTAAATGGAAAGGGCTATTAGTAGCTAATATTTTTCTACTCTGCTTGAAGATATAAGCTGTATGTGGTGAGATAATGCCATAATTAAGCAAAATTCACAATGCCTAACAGTTATACCAGCAGCTGAAGACCAGAATGGCCTCTAAATTATACAATAGTAATACTTTCCAATCCATTCCATTAAATATGACATTTCAGGGGATCCTTTTGCTGTCCTTCTCATCTGAACATCTCAAAACATTCACGCTGTATTAATAAGGAATGAATGGACATTCACAACTCTACAATGCAATACAATACAATAAATACTGTCAAGCAAATTTATGTAAAGGACAAAAAAGAATAGCAAGATTTGGAACCATCCAGAATCACAGTCCATTGCTGTTAACTCTATTTTTAGACCTTGACACAACAGAGGCTCTCATGTGAGCTCAGAGAGAGGGTTAAGTAATATTTTTTCACATCTGCAGCACATACAAATAAGTACTCTGTGCAATTTTCCAGAATCGTATGCAGGGAATTAGTGTTTTCTGGGCAGCAGATTCTTACCAGAGACAGGACAATGTTAGCACTTTCACCTGAAAATCACCGTTGTCCAGCAGACAGAATATGTTTGAGTCATTTGAGTCTGAGGGAGTGGAGAACATACAAGAAGGAAAAAAAGAAAAATATCCAGCCATTTTCTAGGTTTGAAGCATTAGCACCAAAGTAAAGGGAAATTTGCTACTTTAAATTTGCCACAGCTCATCCCACAATTTTAAGACTTGAGAAGAATGCACAGCCTTGGTTGTATTGATACTCCCAGACTATAAAGTAGAAAGCTGCGTGCTACTTCATCCTGATGTGAAAATGAGACAACAGTGGGTTATGACCCATCACAAAAAGCTTTCGGTGACCCCATGCAGAAGTACAAGCAGGACAGAATTGAGTGAGGGCAGCATGTTTCACCTGAGTCTGAAGCACCTCTAACAAAGCACTTACTCTCCATGTTTATGTTTAGGGGAATTCTTCTGAAGCTGAACACTGCTGGTTGGTGTGGCCCAAAGCCACAACATTGTTTTAGGACTTTTTGCACCATTGTACTCTGGTTATGTTTTTGTCTGCAGGCAGGATTTTCAGTGTGTTGTCTACTCCAAAGTCAGTGGTGAGCCAGATGTTACCTCTAAGAACAGTGGAAAGTGTGTCATTTGCTGCTTCTTTCTTGTCTTTGTGGGCTTAGCACACAGGAGAACACACCATCACATGTGGTTGTGTAGGATGACCATGACCTTCTGGAAGAGGCAGGAGACTGCGGTGTTATGTGGTGAGGCAGTACGGCTGAAGAGCTTGTGTCTCTCCACAGAGCAAGACTGGTAAAAAAAAACAACCTCCATAAACACATATGTTCAGAAGACAAATGTGATGCCTGTCATGGGATGCAGATGAAGCATCAGATGCTGCATTTCTATTTTTTTTCTTGGGGTTGTCCATGATCTGGGTAATACCATACCAAAATGATTAGCTCAATGTCCCCATTTAGCTCTCCAATGCAGTGTGAATAGTTTAACTCTGATGCACTGTCCATTTTCACTGGTGTTTCATCTGCATTTCCTCATGCTGGGAAAAATGAGTCTTTGAGCTCTTCTGAGGACAGCTGTAAAGAGGATAGGCATATTTCCTCATTGTTTCGTCATCATGTGTGATTGTGTTCCTCTTTCATGCTGTAGTAAATTTGGAGTAGACTTGGAGTAGAATAAGTATATAGGAGGTTCGCTGTGTTCTTGCAGTTCAGACATTACTTCCTGACTCTGGCACTGCCTGGGAAGTATGAGACTGAATGGCAGCTATGTGGTGGGTGCACAGAAGCAGTCAAGTAATTTAGGAAAGAATAATCCTTCCACGATTTTACTTTTCACACATGCTGAAAGAAAAGGAGACAGCTTTACCTCTCACTCTGCATTAGCATTGTACTGGTATCAGTGCAGGGGAAAGCAGAGAAGAATTTTAGAGGTAATATCCTATCAACAGAACATATCATGAGCTTGATAGGACAACCACAACCTACAGACCTTCCTATGGTTAAAATATTGCTGTTCCTGGATACCTGGGTATTGCAAAACTGAAGACTATTTTAAGCCCTGAGTACATTGCAAATTCCCATAGCAAATCTACTGCAACAGAACAGTAAGTATTAGTATGAACCTTTTCACTGATCATCATTGTTTTGTACACGAAAAATATGGGCTGCTAATCAACATTATTCAAACTCCTTGCAGTCTGTTGTTAATCCAGTTAGGGACTTGGGTACTGCATGTGTCTGCTGGCCCCCAGCAGACCTCCTGGCAGGTGATGTTGCTCTGTTTTCTCTTAAGAATTCCACAGAAACACGTGCTGTGTAATGTAATCCTTCACTGTTTCCTTACTGAGCCTACGAATTGCCATTGGGAAGAAAAGAAAAAGTTGCTATTAATATAGTCTAAAGATACTTAGCTTATTAGTTAGTGGATAATTTCTCTACTAACTGGGTTAGAAGGGAGAAATACTATTTCAATGGAAATAAGTTCTGGTCTGATAAATGAAGGTAGTCTCCCATTCCCAACTTGCATGAATAATCCCATAAACATCTCTCTTAAAATTACAGAGATTTCAGGAGTTCTGGCATGTATACAAAGCCATTGACCCAGCGAAGGTTAGCCTTAGGGTGAGATTTGAACCTAGGGGAAGTGGAAATCTTTAACCATTGCTTAGGTCATGGAAAAAGATCAAGCTTTCAGCTCTCAGATATCTGTCCCTGTGTGCACAACAACTGCATACCTCCTAAGCCTATGTCCCCTCCCCCTGCCCCAAGCTGCAGCAGTGCAGGCAGTTCCCAGCCCTTGATTCCTGATATGCCAACATATGTTGGCAGAGTTTCACTTTGAACAAATTTAAATATCTCTTGGGAGCAGGTTTCACTGGTCTGGGAAAGTAACAGACTGTTTTCTGCTTCCCTCTTCTACTTCTGAGTATATACCTGTCCTGTATCCTGTACGTTGGCTCTGACACATACTTATGTATGTGTGTGTGTATTTACATGAGGTGAAGCCATATTCCAGAGCCACTCTTTGTTCAAATACCCATACAATTATAGTGTCATATTTAACTTAAATCTTTGGAACAGGAAGGATAAAAAACTAAAAGTAACAAAAATTTTCATGTGGATATTTGTGTCCGAATCTTTGGGAAATCCAATGGTCTGTCATGGTTTTGCTTTTCTAGGTTTATAAAGTTCTGTTTCCCTATTTGCCTTAACAGGAAGTAACATATACAATAGCTATGAGAACAGTGTAAGATGTGACATTGTTCCTGGTCAGGACTCACTTCCAGTTGATCCTGTCTTTATCCCAAGACCACACTATACAAGGAAGAGTACATGAAAGTTAAATGCCATGTTTCCAGGAATGCCCTACTCCTCTCAGCTGTCAGGGTTCTGTCATGGTCTATCTTCTTAAGCCTTCCATTTCTTTAAAGTATATTAAGGAAGTATTTCATTAAAATGCTGCTAGTTCTTTGTGGCAATTTGCTTTCAAAATGAATTTAAGAATAGTTGGATTGGATTTTACTCTTTTTGGAGACTCTGCCTAAAGGGAATGCATCCCTAACCTGTGTATCCTCATGCTTTGGCATAATTTTGTTTAAGATCAAGTTGGTAACACGGTAATGACATAGGTAACTGGAAAAGGGGAGCTGGATTAGAGCACAATGCTATGTAGAAAATACCTCTGTGCACTGTTGCAGTGTTGTATATTGTGATGTGAAGGTAAAGTTCATCCCATCCATGTCATGTAGGACACAAAAGAGAGGGCGACAAAGAGAAAAGAGTGAAGTATCACTTACTTCTGGAAAATTTACAGGTGCCTCAAATGAAGGGTTCAGTTGTGGCAATGGAGTAAATTTCTGAAATATGTAGATTAAGTGACATCGCAAATTTGGGTACTTCAAATAAGGCATGAGCAAAAGCTTCCTGCCAGTTTCAAAGGTTTTATGCCCAGTCACAGATCACTCAGTGATTAAAAAGTGAGTGATGAGAGGAGAAATGGAAGGGAGTGCTTTGAAAACTTGAGAAGAGCTCCAAGCTATGACAAGCAGCTGTCATGCCCTGCCAGCATTTTTCTTAGACTGTGTGAGATTTATTTGTGCAATCCCTGCTACTTCCTCTTGTACTTTGAGGACACGCAGGAAGGTGCAGGCAAGGAAAAGCATTTGCCAGATAAGATCTCAAAGGATTGGATTTGGGAGAGGATCTTGACTCTGTGTGCCACTTGGCCTCAATTCTGCACAGCCATTAGATGAACTTGTGTGTGTGCTCTGAGCTTGGATTGAGTACAGTGTTCGTACTTGAGCACTGTACAGATCATGGTGGACAGCTTTTGTTTTGTTTTAGCATTTCTTGGTTTTGTTTTGTTTGTTTTGAGTCTGTTAATTTGTTTCTTTGATTTTAATCATACAAGTAAATGAATTTCTCCAGTATTTTCTTAGAGCTAGAATATCAGCAAACAGTGCCCACTTAGATCCTGAGAAGCAACAAGCAACCATATGTATCCCCAAAAGGGATACCCATTCTTCTTGCTTTAACTTTTTTGTGAGGGTCTGTAAAACATTGATGTCTGTAAAGTTAACTTAAGACTATTGTCCTAGGGTAACTTTATGATGCTTGTATCCCCAATCGCCTGTTCTGTTTGTGCTGTATATTGAGTCCTGTGCCTTTAAGACTGGTTCTAAGAGCAAGGAGAAGCGCGGAGTTTGTTTTGAGAAAACTGCCTGACTCCTCCACATTCTTCTGCGGACAGCGTGTTCGGCGGAGGCTTGAAGAGACTGCAGGACAGAGATCTTGTTTTGCTTTTAGTTAGTTTCAGCTAGCTAAGGCAGAGAAGTTCCCTGGACTGTTTTTTTCTTTTTCTTGGAACTGTTTAAACCTGCTCTGGACAGAAAACCCAGGGGAGCACTGGGGGCTGCACCTGCAGCCCACCGGGGCCTGGACCTCGGCATTTTCCAGCAGCGCCGGAGGGACTGGGACTGAGGAGAGACTGAGAGAGAGCCGAGCTACACCCACGGCAAGGACTTTCTCAATTTGCCATCTCACTTCAGAAGGAGAGGTTTTATTGTTTCATATTATTCATTCTTTATACTTGTATGCACTTCATTTGTTTAGTAAAATAGTTTTTTCCACTTTTCTCCAAAGAGGTTTTTTTTTTTTACCAGACCAGTTAGAGAGAAGGGCCACTTGGGCTTGCTTCCTTAGAGGGATCCTCTACAGGGGTTTTCTCCCAAATTTGTCCCAAACCACGACAACTATTAAAAAGCAAGAGATATATTATTGATGCTAAGCTCTTTTTGGAATCAGATTACAATTTCTTGATGCAAATTCTTTATTGCAAACAGCTTCACTGATTTCAGCAGTTCTGAGTCTGTCACAGCTGTTCAGGCTTCACAAGGATATTTGAATCTGACCCATTATGACCCCACCTTTTCAGCAGATCAGCCTGATAGGGAAGCTTTGTACTTTTAGTTTTACCAAGCACTTCCAGCATCCCTGGGTATACTGGGAAAAAACTGTTCAGGCATTTATTGTTATAGCATCCTTTCTTCCCCAGGAGAATTCAGATGCTATAATGTATTTCCCTCTCTGTTCCTTATATAAAACATGTTTTATATCTTTGCTCAGGAACAACAAAACAAACATAAAAAGGCTCCTCTCAATTGCTGATGAGACGAATCTTCCAGGGTTTGATCCCTTGGTAAAGGTCTGTAGTTTGGCTTTCTCCCTTCTCTTAATTGTGTGTGTGTGTGCGTGTGCGTGTGTGTGTGTGTGTGTGTGTGTGTGTGCACTTCATTTTCTTTGATTTCACTCACTTTTATCAGAACTTTTCACAGAACTTTTTATTTTTTACAAGTTACTTTATCACCTTGACTATTAAGTGCCCTCTTTTCTGCATGTTATGATGATCTCATTTCCTCAGTGTCCACTCCTCAGAACCAGACTCTGTGCAACGTGCCTCTGCTATTCTGTCCATGTTTTGTCTCTCTCTTCCCTAATTTCCATTCCCCCCCGCCCCCGTAACTGTCACTCCTTTCTTTTAATGCTGTTTTTTGGAAACAGATGTACTCCTCTAAGTGAAGCTGTCTTTTCTTTAATTTTTCCCCCCCCTCTTATATTTTTTTACCTATGTTTTTTCACTCTTATTATAATTATTGTGATTTGCTTCTGTGTTCCCATAACAAATAGCAACATTTGATTTCATTAGACATTTTGGAATCCATGTAAAAATCAAAATTTCTTGCTCAAATTGCTACTGGTTTAGAAGACACTTCATAATTTTTTAAATAAGAATGGAAGCCACAACAATGCCTCTCAGGGTATTTTCTTCAGTGAAACGAAGCAAACATTTTCAGTTACAGGTTTTTGTCACAGAAGAAGAAATTTTGGACCATAACAGAGAATTTACTGTGTTTTGACAGTGGGTAAGTTATGACACAACTTTTCAGTGTTAAGTTGAAGATCTCTGTGGAAATATTTATATATTTGTATAGTGAGTCCTTCTGGGCTCACTGTGGTTTCCTCTGAATTCATCTCTCATTGATTGAATGGGAGCAGTGCTGGGTGCTCTGTGTAGGACCTGAAAATAGTTTTCAATTAAAGGACCTGTAAAATTTAAAGAAAACTGTAAGAATTTGTACCTGCCAGAACCACGTGCTGCTGGCTTGTGAACAGGGGCTGCTTTGTGAATATTGGAGCTTCTTGATTCCCAGCCTGACTAGTTGTAAAATGGGCATGGAACATTAATCTTATCACTCTTCCTCATTTAAGTTGTTCCTGCTCATCGTTACTTATCTCCTAGGGGACAACAAAAAAAGTCTCAGCTAGTAACAACAGTGTCTATCATGGAAGTGCAAGTAATTTAGTGTTGAGCTGATCTTGCAGATCAGAACCTGGATTCTTAGGACTAATTAGTTTCCTACTCTCCAAAGAGCATTAGAAATGTTACTAATTTTGGTTCTAAAAGAAATTTTGTCAAATATACTGGAATATATTTATAGATTAATAAAATCTAATGGACATGGTTAAACACATATTTACTTTAATTAATGAAAATTAAAAGGAACATCTTAAACTCTAATTTGGTGTTCTGCCAGCTTAAGCAAAGATGAATGGGGCATATTAAAAATGAACACACTTCTTATTTTTTTTGTGTGTGTGTTATATTGGCCCCTTTCTCACTACATTCATCAGTTAGCAAAGTCTCCTTTCAGCAGTGTAAATTTCATCATCACTTCTAACTCAGGTTTTGTAGCACATTAAAGTTACCAACAGTTAATGACTCTGGTTTCTTTCTTTGCAGGTTCACCTTTCGTGAAAGAGCATGGAAGAGGAAAGAAATGACAATAAGGCATGAGCTTCCAAAAGCTGAGGACAGAAACTAAATAGGTTCCACTATTGTGGAAGCTGAATTCACTTCTCTTGATTAATGCCAGACAACAGTGATCACATACATGGGTGTGCTGAAAGAGCTGTAGCTCATGTCTTAATTGTTCCAGTTTTCCAGTGCAATGTTTTAAGAGTAACACAATCAGCACTGTAAAAATCTGTCAGTTGTTTAAAAACTGGTGTCAGAAGTTCCTCACTTTCCAGTCTTGGATAGTGATTGACATCCTCCAAATTGCTTTACCAATAGTGAACTTCCTTCTCAGCTCTGACCTGTGTGCTCCTGCCACTTGGATGGAGTATCAGCAGTGCTGTCACCATGTCTTATGCTGTCCATGCTACTGTTACCCTTACATCTCATGGTTACTGAAGCCAATATGCCCCAGTATCTTTTTAGGTACTTACTTGAGCAACTTAATATCTCTGTGAGGGTCACCCCACTGGTGGACAATTGGAACTGTACCTCACAGAGGTACCTAATTACATGGTCAAGTGCTTGAAGGTTCCCTGACAAAAGTGATTTCAATATGCAAAATACTGCAAAAACTAATCTAGGTAGCAGAAGTCAGTCCTGTCTGCCTACATCAACCTATTAGCCTGTGATTTTCTTCTTTTCTTCACCATTAGCCAAAACAGATAGGATTTGTGTTTCCTCTGATCCCATGGATTTGACAGTGAAAGACTATTCTCAGTTTGTCATCCTGAACCTTCCCACTTTCCTGGTGATGTGACCCATGCCATGAGGAAGATCTGTAATTGTGGAGAGATGCCTTTTTGAGGAATGGGCAGATACTGCAGGAAAGGTGGGAGAGGACCACACAGAAACCACTGACTCCTCAGATCAGCAGCTGGGGCCTGGAGGTGGCTAGTGAGAAATAACTGTGTGCAGAACAAAGATTTTTCAAAAGCTATGTCTTAGAATTTCCACAAGTGGCTCTAAAGAGTCTTACAGCAGGGTAAATATTTCAGGCTATTTTGAATATACTTTTGCAATAAGACGCTGTCTTCAATGGTACTGTCCTTGGATAACATGAACCCTGTTTCTGTGATATTTTCATGTCAGTCTGTGATATTGGGAATGGTGATATTTCTGTGCTCAATCTTTAAAAAATTGGAAAACTGCTGAAAATGGGCTTTGTCAATGAAGAATAGGATCTAGGAATGGGTTGTATGTACATTAGAGGTACCAAGTACATATACCAGACTAAGGGTAAAACCAGGCTCAGTAGCCGTCAAAATCAGTTAGCCCTGTTATTCTCCACATTTCAAAGCTCTTAGCATATTTTGCAGCGGAATAAAACCAAATTATGTCTGATAGATACATAGAAAACACAACATCAAAGTAAATTGAGAGGGAAGTGAGACAGGTGATTCATTTGCTCAAAGTAGTTCCAGCTTGAATATTAGAGGGGAATATTCCAGAATTTTTATAAGCCCTTTTTAAAACTTCTGGGGCTGGATACCAGCCAGCTTCCCTTGGTATCTACCCCACTGCCCCATGTCCTCCGGAGCAGCAAGTTTCAACCTATATCCAACCCAAACCTTTCTTATTACCTCTTATCCTCCCACCATGTACTATTTTGGAGGACCTTGTCTCCATCTCCTAGAGGAGCCCCTGGTGCAGCTGTCACCCTCATTTGGTGATATCTGCAAATTTCATGGAAGAATGTCTCTTCCAGGACGCTAATAAACATGGCTGGTAAACAGGTCCCACATATATTTGGACTTGCAGTCACCATTGATACTATTGGTGATATTAGAACATCATGTTATTTACTTGAAATAGCAGAAACAAACTCTAAGACCTTGGAGAAACTGGCAGACTAGAGATCTCACAGAGAAAATCATGGCAATGTTCATGAGATTTGATTCTCCTCAGGAGACAGTCCATTCACTGAGGTTCATTATGCAAACTCAAAGAGTTTTAACATTTAACATAAACATGTTAACATAAACACATTAGCATTTTAACATTTGCAGCTCTTGAAATTTATTGTTCCAGTCAGGTCTTGATCACTAGCATATCTGACTAAAAACAATGGACTGAATTTTGGCTTTTTTCAGCAGTGTCATGGAAGAAATAATAACTAATTAATAGCACCATACTTCTTAATGAGTCCTCCAAACTCCATTAGCAAATCTATGAATAGAGAAATTAGGGTTGTTAAAAGCTAATCATCAAACTTCTGGTAAAGACTACTTTGATAATTGACATCTTAAGGACAATGCCAGCAGAGTGTTCTGTGAGACAGGCTTCTCCAGAAACATGGTCAGCCACAAACAGTACCAAGTTCATGCACTGGAGCTCATTGATACTAGTGTTTGAAGGTTTTCAGGGCAAGACAAAAGGAAGTGCATTTAACTCAGCTTTGACTGTGCTTTCTTTCACTTGTTTTGCTTAGGTAAATTTAACCTCCCCACTGCCTCACCACACCAGCCTGCTTACGTAACCACATGATCAGTTTGTGTAGTACAGTGGTTGTCCAAGCAAGAGAATTTTTTTATTGCTCCTACCAGAACTTTGTGAACCAGCTAAAGGCTGGGGGTGCTGTATAAATCACAACATGGTGTCAGAAAGTTCTAGGTTAATGTTTTCCTTTACGAAAAGTAATATATAATAATTTATGTAATAAAACAAAACAAATGTTTTGCTTTCCACTACTTTCAAAATGTATAGAAAGTACAAAAATCTTATTCCTGTTTACAACTTTGTACATCATTACACTTATTTTGGAAAAACATTTTGGAAATGTTCAAATTAAACTCTTTAAGGTCACTCCTAAAACAAGGTACTCAAACCATAGAGACAGCGTAGTCCGTGCCATCCTACGAGTGTGTAGCATCAATTTACTTCTACCATGTGTATGTGCAGGTGTAGTAAGCCCACTCCTAGAGGATTGCATTCCCTCCACATCACTGTGTGCCTCTGCACTTCAGCTCTGTTCTAACTCTCAGACATCCAGCAACCCCAGCATCCAGACATTGTTGGAAAAATATGAATGTTTCTCAGCTTTTGAGGGAGAGAATTAAATTGGAGGTAAAAAACCTGGATGGTATAATACAGCAAACACAGACAGACTCTTATTGTTGATAAATTTTGAACTTACACATCCACCTTTTGAACATATTTAGACACATATGAGATAGCTCAATAACTTCTAAAAGCTGCAGTTAAGTTCTCTGTTATAAAAAACCAGACTTCATATCTAGTCTTTGGGGTTGTTTTTGATATTGTTAGAAAATTATGCAATTGATAATTGACAATTAATAGTCCAAGAGGAATAGTAAGGAACCCAAAAAATATATGCCAAAATATTTCCATCAAGTAACAGCTAGTTCTATCAACATTATCAACATAATGTGCTGTAATAAATTACGTATTATTGTAATTAAAATTAGATATTAAATAGTTGACTGTCTCTACTTAAAGAATGCAGCTTTTCAATGGTCCCACAGAATAATGGGATTAAAGCTTCTTTATTTTGTGAAAACTGCAATGGCCCATCCTGCCTGCAGGAAAACACACCTCCACTCTCCATGTGGATGAAATACTTGAGTGACTTTGCAAAACACAAATATTTAAGTGCAGCTTCTTAAAAAGCAAGCATAACTGTCATAGCCTATGTTGGACTCTGAGTTTTCTCTGTCCTAGAGAGGCTTCTCTGTGTAATTCCTTTTTTTTTTTTTTTTTTTTTTTTTTGTGATGGGGCAGTTTGTCCTGATACTTCAAAGGTAAACTCCTTTCCCCCTTCCCCCTTCCATTTGCTCCTCTATCACTTCATGCTGCATATGTGAGGTGGAGCTGCCTTTTATCTTCAGAGATAATCACAATAGGAGGTCAGTGGAAATCAAAAAACTGCAGTCACAAGGGCAGTAAGGCACCCACAAAACCAGAACCTGGATCCAAAACTAGATGGATGGCCAGTTTCATTCCAGACAGTCTATTACAGGTCATACCTACTCCAATGCTGCTCATACTGTCCTCCGACATTCAACAAGAAGCCATGTATTTCTGCCCAAGAAATTTCTTCCGCAGGGATTGCCTTTAAAGAGGGAGGGAAGAAAAAACTTCCATTGTTGATTGTTTAAACATGGGGAAATGGGAATTGGACTAGCCCCTCATTTCATATCAGCATAATTTTTCCTAGATTTGAGGAGAAAAAAAAAAAAAGAGAAAAAGAAAAAATGTTCATAACTGTTTGTTTTCTCTATGTGAATTCCTTCAGGTGGGGTTTGTTAATTCTCTCCCTACCCATTCAGCTGCCAGTATAAGTATCTAAAACATTACTTTTTTAGGCTTCCTTCCTATAGTTTATTGTTCTTTATTTTGTATTGCTGGTATAAGACAGAGGATTAAGGTACTTTTGGCAACCAGTAACATATATTATGCTTGTTTTGAATGCACATACAAACTAGAGAATTGTTTGATTCAAAATAATGGTTAATGAGAAAAAGAACACCTTAGCTCCAAAGACAGACAACAGACATTGTACATGACAATTTAATAAAAATTTTAGCATAAATTGTTTGATTCAATCAAGTTAGACTCCAAAGACAATTTAGGTTATGAAGACTTAAACAAGCAACTAAAGGGCAGCTGCTGAGAGCCAGATGGGCAGATGAATTCAACTGTGTGTAAACAAACCTGAAAAAGCTTGATGGTCTTCAAGGCAAAGTTTGGGTCCAACACCTCTTTTAGGTTTTAAGCTATTGCCTGACTTCAGGATGTGATTAAAAGTGAACTCCAGTTAAAAAATCCAAAAAGCCCAAGCTAAACATATCTGGTTGCTTTGCCTTTGATTTCAGCTTTCCTACTTAGCTATGCTTCTTTCTGTTAAATGGAAATGACTGGGTTTATAATAGGAAAACAGGAAAAAGGGTGATTTCCAGCTGTTGATCTGATTTCTTGTTAACTGAGTTTTGACTATAAGACACTCACAGAAACTTGATTGAGGTATAGTTTTAAAGAACTAGCTCAAAAGAAAAAAAATTGCTAATAATGAAGATACTGAATTGTGTGTGTCTAAGGTGTTCAGGCAGATTCTTTAGAATGAGCTATCTGGAGCAACCAAGTAGAAAAGTACTGAAAAAATTATAAGGACTGGTGCCAGTAGTTCTACCTGAAGTTCTGCAGAGCAGATGAAGGGTATGAATATTACACATTTTTGTTATTAGTTTTCACTAATTGTGCAGGAAAAATCTTTGTTTCACATATCCCTGTATTTTCCAATCAGCTATGTGTTATGTTCTTGCAAAATATCTTTTCTACTTACTGACTAGAACAAGGCAGGCATTATCTTTTTGCCACAGCACAAAATGAAATTCTATATAATCCCCACATTATGGCTCCTGTTCCCTCTAGTTTAATCTACAACACAGGGATTTTGTTATACAACAAGAAACACATTTTAAGAATTGTCACATTTTATAATCTCTTTTTGTGTTTGGAGCGTCACAAGCATTGTGTCTCTAGTTCAAGCCAACTACAGCCTGGAAAATGAAATATAAGCTAAAAATACCATAAACCCAGAAATTTTTATTCTTAATCTTGTGTAAGGTTTTTACGTTCTGCAGTGAAGTTATCTGAACCTGAAGGAGACTGTGACTGTAATTGAGGAATTTTGCAGCAATTTGTAGCTCCTCTCATTCATCCTGGCTGTACTTATGAGCCCTGTTCATGGAAAGATCTTTGCAAGATGACTTTGCTCCACCCAGGGATCTACCAAAAAGCCTGCAGAAGCTTTCATGACTGGATGGTTCTATACTGAAGGAAAGGGCAGTGGGTGGGTGCCACCAAGGAGGATGAGGACAAGAATGTCTCAATAGATAAAGTTGACTGTTTAAAATATTGGCAATCTAGGTTGTAGTTTCTGTCTTGCTGTTAGTTTCTGGGGAAGTCCTGGGCATATCTCTTACTCTGTGGTGAAGGTGGTTGACCACATAATGGGGAGAACAGCTCCGTGGAGAATGACAGCAAGAATATTTGCAAAAAAAGGAAGGAAGGAAGGATGTGAGATAAGACTATCCCATACCAGATAACATGGTTTCCAGGGAGAGTTGACATGACCAATGCTGTGCTTCTATGCAGATTCACCAGGAAAACTAGACAGCTCCTGAATTCAATTCCTCAGGACTTCCATGAGCTTCTGGAAAACCAGGACCTGGCACAACATGCTTTGTTATTAATAATGCATACCAATGTGGCAGTGGCATGTATGCAAAATGGAAGAATCATCTCTTCCTCTGCTTTCAATTATGAAAATTCTGTAATTTACAGAGACTGTATGTCAGGGTTGAATAGAGACATAGCAAATTTGCAAATATGTATTAATAAATAACCATGCTGCCAAAATAATTTGTATTTGTAACACATCTAATGCTCTTAAGCATTGCTGTGGGTGAATCTGAAAGACAGAAGTAGTATTTTTATGCCAATGCACTATAAAATGTCTTAGCAAAATAAGCAAGTCCCTCTGCAGTGGGTGTTTGTTTTCCTTGATACAATTTAGACGATTCTCATGTGACAATCTTTTGTGTTGTATTTGTAAAAGGATCTCTCTGAGAATAGCACTGTTATAATACTTTACACTCTGAAGTTGCTTGAGCAGCAGACAGCCACTAATACAGTGTTTCACGATGGAACATTTAAACAGTTTAGAGAGTAGCTTTCATGTACAGTACTTTAAAGAACTCCTACAAGCCATGTTTGCAGTGCTTTTGGAAAAGCAGGCTAATACTGTGGGAACAACTCCTTACCAGTAAGCTTCCTGTCACTGAGAGATCATGTTGCGTTTACAGCAAATCCAGGTGGGAACATTTTCAAGGAAATTTTGAATACTTCTTTTGCCCAGAAACAGCTTAGCTATTTTTAGGGATATTTTCCATTGGCCTGAAGCACATTTCAGTTGCTGTAGCTTGATGGAGAGTGGCATATTGTATGTTATGTTGAATTGAGAAAATGACTATGTTGCATCGTGTCTGCATTTGGCACTGAAGGATGCTGAGATGTTCATATTTCCTCATACTTGTGCCAACTTGTATGCAACACAGATATACCATAAATAAAATGTAGGGTATTGGAACCCTCAATGCCCTTATTTAACCTTGTGATACCTTGATGGCATTTGAGTTACTTGTGGGAGACTGGAATCAGTCCCAGTGTGCCCCAGTCAAAGGGTTTATGGTGCTTAAAAATAAGGCACTTTTGGTGCTGTGTGAAGACCTGATATAGTGATGTATACTTTTTGAAATTATAAATGTGAGGAATGTACCCTACAGTCCTCATGGGATTCAGACTATCAGGAGAAACAAGTTGTCCAGTGGGGAGATACAATTCCAAGTTGTTATGGTTTGACACTGGCCAAACACCAGGCACCCATGGAAGTCTTTTGTTCACCCTCTTCCGGATAATTGGGCAGAGGAGAGGCAAAAAATTGACAAAGTACTCATGAGTTGAGATAAGGACGGGGAGAAAAACACTCTAAGGGCAAAACAGATATTTTTAATTTAAAGGTATAAGGTAAATTTATACCTTATACATATATGAGGATAATGAGAAGTACAATAAGCCTTTAAAACAACTTTTTGTCCCCCAGCTCCTCCCTCCTTCCCACTGACAGCGCAGGGAGACAGGGTGTGGGGGTTCTGGTCATTTCAGCACTCAAGATCTTCCATTTGCTCAGAGAGAGGAGTCTTTCCTCTGCTATGCCATGGCGTCCCTCCCACAGGATAATAGTCCTCCCAAAACTGTTGTGGCATGGCTCACTCATCCATGGGGTGTAATCTTTTAAGGATAGGCCTCTCTAGTTTGGAAGTAAGGGCCTTTTCTCTCTATTTCTGGAAGAAGGTGCTCTCTTTCTCTCTCTAATCAGGTCTTCCACTGGATCACAGCTTTCATTGGTATCTACTCACTCCGGCATGAGCACTTTTCCCATGGGCTGTGAGAGGATCTCTGAATCCCCATGGACTTCATGCATTAGAGGGGGACGGTTTGTTTCACCATAGTCCTCACCAGAGCTTGCAGAAGAATCTCAGCTCTGATGTTTGGAGCACTTCCTACTCCTCCCTCTCCACTGACCTTGGTGCCGCCATGTTGTTCTCCCTCATGTGTCCTCACTTCCTTCTCTTTGACTAGAAGGAAAACTGTTGCTTGTTGGTACTGCTGCCAATAATTTCCACAAATTCAGAGATTATTTCAAGATCCCACAGTGCCGAGAGGTCGATTTCATCTAAGTTCCACGAGTCATTTGCCATGTTTTTGCTGCCAGCCAGGTGGCCCGGCCACCGCCTCTGCCCTTCTGCCCGTGGCACGGCTGTGCTGCGGCTGCAGGCTGTGCCAAGATGGTGGTGGCTGCAGTGGTGCATTGCTGCAGGCTGTGCTGGGATGGCCCCAGTGGCAGAGCCTTGCCATCCCTCGGAGAAAAATTGCCCACGTACTCTTTTGATTTTCTTCTTAAATGTGTCATCACAGGGGCATTACCAACGTGTCTAATTGGGCCAGCAGCATGTCCATCTTCAGAGCCATCAGAGATTGGCTCTGTCAGACGTTGTAGGAGCTTCTAGCAGCTTCTCACAGAAGCTACACCTGTGGCCCTCCCCAACCGCTACCAAAAAACCAAGCTATGCAAAATCAAGACACAAGTTTGGGAGCTGCCTTTGCTCTGAAGAGCACCACAACTGTGTGGGGATATCTGCATGCATTTCCCTTCATTCGCATCCCACATTGCTGGGATTCAGTTTCTTCTATTCTTCTTGAGACTATATGGGCAGATGAGCTACATGGCTAGGGCAAAATGGTTTCCAGGGAATCAACTGCAAAATTTCTTTTTGCTATTTTCCTTCTCAAATCTTGTATCGAATTTGGGGAGAAAAATAAAATTCTTAGGCACTCTGTTTTAAATGATGTGACTAGTACAATTAGTGTAACTGTAAGTCAGCTTTATATCAATGACTGAAATGTGGACAATTAAACAATTTTCTTTGGAGACACAGAAATTGCAGTGATTATCCAGATTGAAATTGTAGTGATTTTCCAGATTGTGTGTGTGAGGAAGAGGCCTCTGCACTCACTGGTAGTCTATCTTGCACTGCTTGATGCAAACAACCAGGCTGAATTTGCACAGGGATTACGTTACTGTTAACCCTCACAACTGACAGTGATGGAGTAACAGGGGCCTCACAAGCTAATTTTGTAACTCAGCCACTAGAAGCAGGAGATTTTAATTTTTAAATCTGAATTATATTCAACCTTTTGGTATGTACATCTTTATTCCCTTAGAAAATGCCACAGTTCTTATGTAAAAATCTGAGCAATAACCAGGAAAAGGTTTTCTTATCTAAACTGGAAATATCAGCCACAGTCTGCTTGACAAGCTGCATGGCACATTGAAGTCACTCCTGATTTATTTATTTTAGGATATCTGTCCCTATCACAATTGTTTTCTTTAGGCCTTTGACAATGAGTTGAGGATACACTTTGGTTTTATACATTACTTAGCTGAAATAGCAAATCAAAGATTTTCAAAAATTCTTCTAAACTATTTTTCAAGTGAATGAGTTCATGTAGGCTGCTGAATGATGTAATTTTAGAAACAGTTTTTTAATGTGGCCCTGTCCACAGAAAGCTCTGTGAATCCAGGATATGATTTGAGTGAGGATGAAATATCAGTGAACTGATATTTAATCCTATAGTTTCTGCTGGTGGTGAACCAAGTAGCACCTCATTAGAAGTCATCCTTTCCACAATGGACTGAAGCTGCAATAAGTATTTTGTGCCCTCACACTGTTCCTATCACTGGCTGATGAGTAATCTGATACTGTACACACCTTAAAAATGAAGACACAAACCATTGTGTTTTTTTATTTCCTATCTATTCAAATGAAGGCTGTAACTTGTAGCATTATCACTGCTCATAACAATGACACTTAATTACATTTCATGAGTCAAATTTAGGATTTGAGTGTCATTCAAGTAGTTTGTGCACACTTTATGATGTAGATTTAATCCATAAAACCTGAAAAAAAGAGATAATTTAATTTTAGAATCAGTTTTCCAGATATGGGCTGTGAGGCATGGAAATATTTTGAGCATTTTCTGTGTTTTTTAATGAGAGGCAGATATCACAGCCCAGTTGTTGCCGTATGTAGCAGTGGCTGCTGTGCTCTGCACAGAGCATCGTGCGCCGGCTCCCAGTGAAGCTCCAGGACTCCAGCCAAGGATGGCCAGCAGCAAGCTGGAGACTGTGATGGTTTTCCCATTCTGGTGTTTGTTGGTTTTTTTTTTTTTTTTTTTTTTTTTTTTTTTTTTTTTTTTTGTGTGTGTGTGTGTGTGTTTTTTTTGTTTGTTTGTTTGTTTGTGTGGTTTTTTTGGTTTTTTTGTTTGTTTTTTTTTGTTTGTTTTTGTTTTTGTTTTGTTTTTGTTTTTTTTCCTTCCCCTCTGCAGTGGATAAACACCTCAAAAATTTTGGAATTAAAATTTCAATATTATCAGTGGACAAAAAAGTGAGACTGGATGTTTTTTCTTTCTGCCTTTGCAGGTGTATAAGCTGTGGGTTTGTGTCTCACTGGAGCTCTCTGGGTGAAGTCTTTCTCCAACAATGTGTTGTAACATGCTGTTACCTCCTTCCTGTATGTTAATCTTCTCCACTGATGATATTTTGTGGAGACACAAGATTTATGTGTTCTATGAAGATGCAGACCAAGTTCTTCCTTTCAGTTTGGAGCATCTAAAGTTACGGGGAACATGTTTTCAGCAGTAAAACAAATGTGTGTCAGATCCCTAGGGGACTTGTGTGCAGGGTTCCCTTCAAGTATCTGAGAACCAGAATGTTTCCAAAGCAGAGGAAACAGTAGAATGTCTCCATAAATCTTTGCTCCTGAACATGTGAAGCTGTAATTCCCAGATTTTATGTCTGAATGGTACCTGACACAGGTAGATGAAGCTGGACTATTCAGGTCTTCACTTCCCAGGTAATCCTTGTAGATGGAAAATCACACATTTTCCCACTGAAAGAAATGTGTATGTGTTGTTGTTTTATTTGCTCAGGTGTTCACCCACCCCAAAAAATGAAATTACCAATAGAAGGACTCTGTGTGGCATCAGAAACGTGGAAGTAAAATAAGTACTCTAACGATCAGGGCCACATACATATTTTAGTTTGAGGAGCAAGGTGCTTTTAAAGAGCTGCTACTCTGAATTGAAAAGAGAGAGGAGTCTGTAAGATGTCAGCATCCCAAGGCCTCTTAGACCTGGAGACAGCTAGCAGGCAACATCAGAGATAAGAAATTGATTTTGTTTGAAGGAATAATTTCAAAGTGATTTGATAAAACAAAGAGATGTGTTATAAAATAGCTGAGGTAAATATTTTTTATCCTGGGAGCTAAGATATATCTTTTGTTTGAGTGGCAATGGCTCAATAGTTCAAGCTTTGCTTCTGTTATGTTTATATGCAATATCATATTATGATATGCATTTAAAGTCAAATAATAGATATACATCAGTAAAAAAAAAAAAAAATATATATATATATATATAAAAAAAAAAAAAAAAAGCTTTTTATTCCCCAGGACATTGATTCATTTATATGATTAGGAGTAGGAGCTCACATGTATATATACTTTAAATCAATGCATAGTGAAACAACCTACAACTGACTTGAAAAGATGGAATCTGTGGCGTTAAACTTTCCTGGGAGGTGATGAGAACTTTTGGCTTTTAGCAACATCTCTAGAAACTGACTATGCCTCGTGGCTCATCCACATTGAGCCCTACAGAGTTAAGGAAATTTTCCATTCTTTCTCACCTTCTTCATTCTTTAACCCTGCTTCCTCCATGGTTCTGTAAGCACACCTCAGCCTTCAGTGTGGGACAAACCACACATGATATTGTTCGGTTGTCCCAGGAGTTCTGATGTTTCAGAGTCTGGAGCCCTTTCCAACTTTCCAGTCTCTTATGATACCAGAAGTAAGAGGTAAAGAAGGAAAATAGACTTCTCCAGCAGCTGGATCTAAACTCAGAATTTTTACCTGACCCAGAATTTCCTGTCCTTTGTTTTTCACCTTGTATTACCTCTGAAATAGTGGTTGGTTTGACCCTGCTTTGTAAAAATAAATGTGTCTGACAGTAGTGGCTGTATTCTTAACTAGAACAAAATCATCACAGTAATTTTTGGGAGCCATTATTGTCTTTTTGTACATATTTCTTTAATTTATTCTTAACAGAATGAATATTGGGAATTCTTCCAATTATTCTGAAGATTGAACTCTTCTCTAGAAAGCTAATAGCTCAGTCACTGTTTGGCCTTTTGAAGCTGTGTCAAGTAGATTTAAAACTGTAATTTCATTAAACTGTGTCTTCTTTATGTGGCCTAGATCCTGATACAGGATCTTCATCAACACAGGTATTTGCCGTCCATGTTGAAAAGTGTTATTACTTTATTAATATGGCAAACCTAAAAATAAATACTTGAATTCTTTTATCCTGTGCTGAAATCAAGTCCAGTTACACATAATGTCAACAGTTTTCTAACTTACACATATTTGGAATTCAGCCAAGAAACAGTATTTTTGCTGCCAGAATTAGAGGAACACACCACAAGTATTTCAATACTCCACAGCATTCTCATTAAAAGAAGAGAGCCCTTAACAATTTTCACATTACTTTGTCTCTGTCTATGTAATTGAGATGTTATCTTGAGATCTGCATATATCTTGCATTAATTTAATAAAACCAGAGACCAATTGCATAAAAATAATTATTTTTAATTATTAACCAGCTTATATTTTAGTAGGGTTATTAATTTTGAAGACATAACTCAGTCTCTCTTTGCCAAATTTAGGCAGATATGTTTGGGCTGTTGCGAAGTGACGATAGCCAGTTGGACTCCATAGTTATCCATGCATAGGGATGTAAAATACCTTGGATATGGTATTACTTAGTGTGCTTACCAATGCAAATGCCTCTTGGCAGTGGGATTCTGTACTATGCAGCGATTTGTGGCAACCAACCCTAATGTGAGATGGCTGCACAGTTACAGAGATATTATTTTCTCCTTATAAGTATTTCAAAACTAGTTTCTATTTTCCAAAGCTGAATATGCAAATATTCAGCAGTATGTTCATGCTGGAATCAGTCACCAGCTTTACTGGAAGCAAAGAGATCCTCAGAACTTCAAACAATTCTGGTCTGGTGCTTTCAGAATTCCCCGTACACACAAAAAATGGTAAGTTCACTTTATACAGCAGAAAACAGGGGCAAAAATTATAAAGCAACTTGATAAGGCATTCAAAAATAGAAATTCTCAGGTTTGTTAATCCTAGGAATTCTATAGCTTAGATTACATCTTTAAAACTGATTTCAGAGTTTTTGTCTATCACAGTAAAATTCACAGAAATTGACTTCTGAATCCGTAGTATATGGTATTTTCAAATTATGCACATGGTTAAATAATTTACTGATTACTCTTCATGGTGTTGTCAGGGCATTCAAAGCATCTCAGAGCAGTTTGTGGCTGGTATATGGATTAGTATATGCTCAGGCTCTGTGGGAATTTCATTCTCAGGTACATTCCCTGGGACAGGGAGTTCTACGCTGTCTGATTTAACACTGTAGATCATGGCACACTCTGGGGTCTTTGACAGTTCATGATCCCTTCTAACACATGATAGCTACCGTTCATGTCAGTGTAGCTGAGCCAATTTTGCTTCATCAGAAGGGATGAATAGACTGTCCCAATATGTCCTCTGCTGGGAAGTTTACCCAGTTGAGCCTGTGGAAGGGAGGACAGTGGCATTATCCCATCTCTTAGGATCTGCATGTCTGCCTCTCTCCTTACCTGGCTCAAACCCCAGCTTGTAGCTTTGCAGTGGGTGGGTGTGCAAAGGGGGTCCTTTGTACCTGCATGGTTACTTTCTGCATGGTCAGTAAAGCACCCACTGCTTTTGAAAATGCCTGTTTTGAGTCATTAATCATTAACATGGTTCTCACAAGGAGGGAGACAGTAAAAGACGCATTCTCAGTGTTTATATTGCACAGTATGATTATAAACAATCCTCCTGAAAGGGGAAATAATAATGATGATGATAATGATAATAATAATAAATTATAACATATATAAATTATAAAATAAAAATTATAAATTTTAAAATATAATAATAATAAATAACAACAATAACAACACTATAAATAATTATAAATGTTAAAATATAAAAATAATAAATAACAACAATAATAACACTATCAATAAATAATAATAATAATAATAATAATAATAATAATAATAATAATAATAATAATAATAATTCTTTTTAAAAAAAGACCGGCTACTTCTGGCTCTGTACCATTTAATTTCTTAAAAAACACATTGTGGTTATGCTGACAGTAGTGGTAAACTCACAGAGTAGTCAGCATGGAGATATTCCTCAAAAGCTCAAATGCAGAAGTGGCATGTGGCTCTATGTGCCTTTTCTAGATAAATAGTAAAATTAAATATGAATTATTGCAGGAAGTTTGTGGTTTCTTAGTCTCAAACAATAATTTCACAACATTTCTATTATGTTCTTGTATTGTAAGGGCTTTAGGATCCAGAGTACTAGTTATGAGGATGTTATCTTTGGGTCACTAGCAGCTGCAGGAATATTTGAAGAAGCCTTGAATATTTGAAAGGAGCCACATGCTCCTTTTTATAGCCTGTGTGCAGATACCAGTTCCCCCATCACTTGTGGAGAGCAGGTAAAAGCTGGATATGCCTCTGGTCAGAGCCAGGGTGGCCTCTCTTGTAATCTGGAATTCTAATGTGGATATAAAACATCTGAGGCCCATGTTATTTGATTTCATTATTTATGATTTCAACTTCTTCCCATAACACACGATACTAATTTATAATATCCTTCAGGCACTGTAGTATTTCTTATACACTCACAAGAATTTCTTGACTGGTGTCCCTGGACTTCAGTTTTCAATCTAGCAATTCAATGTATAGAGTGATCTCATCATGACTGTCACCCTGCTCTGTATTATTAAGTACAACCCTGCTAAAGTTGCTTAAGTACAACCCTGCTAAAATTACTGCACCACCACTGGGGTTGAATGAATACAAGATAAGACACTCAGTGTGACAGTTTCAAAGGAAATGACACAGGAGTTTATTTAGTCCCTCCATGTGTGCCTCATTGATTCCTAGAGAATTTTTTGTTCTAGCGGAAGCAGAAGTAGATGGTAGTGTCAAAGCTAGGATCATTTCACATGTTTTTATTGATAACTCTGAAAAGACTGAAAGAGCAAGTCATTAGTGCATCAGACAGAAAACTGAGAGATTTACTAGTTCAGGAATTAGCTGCATACTTATTCCATTTTCCTAATGCGCAATATGTAGTAACTCAGAGAAGCAGAATGAAGCTGCAACATTACCAGATTGGACTGAAGAGTCAAAGCTGTGTTTGGTCTCCACTGGATGGCTTACCCAGCTATATGAAGAATTCATATGATCTCATCCAGTCATCACCTGAACATCTTAAACATCCACCGCACCCAAAAGAAAATATGATATTCTTATTTACTGTTTAAACGGACATAAGGTGAAAGAACCTCAAGATCTATAGAAGAAAAGTGAAAGTGTGTTTTGTATTTAGAAAACATAAGAAGCTAGTCTTTTGCAGCGGCTGCAGCAGCTGGAAGGGAGAGCTGAATGGAGTTGTAATGCAGCTAGCTCTGTAATGCTCCCAGGAAGGAGAAAATTAACAACTAGTCACTCATGAAAGAAGATTCCTTATGTATCAGTTTTTTCAGCTCGGGCATAAGTTGACAAGCAGACAATAAACTAAGGTAGTATAATTCATTATATTGTTTTCCCTGTATTTTTGAAATACATAAAGAAGAACAGTCTAGAATTGTGTGTCCATGATATCTGAGACATTTCTGCTCATGAAAAGAACAGGTTTCTCACCAAGAATGTTCACCAGTTGTATTTATGGACCCCCCTGGTGACTGATGCAGTCAGGAGTCATGATCTTTGGGTTCTGTCCGTAGAGAAACACTAGCATCCTTACTGGCAATGACTTGATGCCTGGTTCTGACACTTAAATACTGAGTCAGAATAGAACGGCTTCCATAAAGAAAGTGATTACAGGTGGCCTTTATAAGAAATGATGTCTTGAAACTTTCAAGTGACCTTTTTTTTGAGCTCTTATTTCAGAAGTAGACTAAGTTTGAACACCTGTCCTTTGGAAGATTCACATTCATTTTCTGCATTGGGCTTGCTTTGCTGACTTATCTCTTTTTAGCTGCAGAGTAAGACATAATGATTCTTTTACGTTCATCTTTCATGCCACTGACCAGGGGATGCTGCTGAAAAGTTTGAGAATAAAACTGAATTGCAGGATACATCATTCTTGGTAAATGCCTCAATTCTTGTCTGAAAGCCAGAGCTACTCACTTTCCTCTTTATTGTGACACTACTCAGGCAGACAGCTGTTTTATCCTGACTATTTACTGTGCAAGACACTGTCCAAAGAGCATTAGCTGAAAACAGTAATTTACAGTTAACAGGGAATGCACAACTCTGTGCATTTACTGTCTAAAATTTGCGTGAAATCAGCAGTGAATGATTGCCAAGTTTGAGCTTTGCATATTCTTGATGCATGTGCATAAATGAATATAATTCCTTTTTCATTTTTTTCTTTCTCGGCAGATGGCCACTGTGTACAAGTCTGAGAGAAATTACTGACATCAAAAGCTTTCCTTGGAATCCATGCTATGCAGCAGGCCAGCCCATGACCGTGAGGTACAGTGAAAGTTTACACAGAGAGACTTCATGTGTGTGATGCGTGTCTTGTGTTTTCATCCTGTTCCTAGCAGATCACCCTTTGATCTGCTCATTACTCTCGTTCATGCTGAAAGGTTTCAGCTTTCCTGAAGCTGATAGGATGAGCGGTTTTATTGCCTCAGCATGTTAGAGAATGGAGGAAACAGACCAGATGCTCAGTCAGATACGACAATTTCCATATCTCCATGTTTCCAGCAGAACTCTCTTCTGAGGGCACATAGTCAAACCCCATGCACCCATGTACTGCTACTCGCTTCATAGCTTTCTCCCTCTTGCAGCCTACTTTTCTCTGTCATTGTGGAGTGTTGCAAAATATATTTCCTCCAAGGTCAGCAAGTCACATGTCTAATGATCCTGCTAGAGAAGAAACCACAACTAGCAATTCAAAACAACCCTAGAATCAGTTGCTTTGCTTGGTGGCAAAGATTTTTCAGGTTACTTTTTAGAAATAGACTGAATATACACTCTTGCTTTCAAATCATTATACATATCCCCAATTTCATGAGGAGTCCTTACTGTGAAGATATTATAGAAGTTAGAGTTGGTCACAGGGTAATTTTGCTCCTTCAGAAAATGGTAGGAGATAGACCATTTCATGTCAAAATCTGGCAAAATATGTTTTCTTTTTCTTTCTATAATTTACCAGTGATCCTGCTATAATACAACTGTTTACTTCTTCACTCTCCTCTTGATTTTATATATGTTTAGATAACTTAGGCTCTGATGAAGGTTTTAAATACTGAAGAAGTTTGAAAAGAAATCAATATGTTTTATGGAAAATTTTCTGCTAACTCCATTTATGTACCTGGACTTGGTATTTAGAGTTCTAGTTAGCTAATAGTTTTTTGGTTTGGTGGTTTTTGTTTGTTTGGTTGGTTGGTTTTGTTTTGTGTTTTTTGTTTGTTTTTTTGTTTGTGTTGTTTATTTATTTATTTATTTATTTAGTTAGTTAGTTAGTTAGTTAGTTAGAATACCCTTATTTTTTCTTTTCCCAAGAAGACAAATCTTTTTTGCAGGAATTGTCTGAAAGCAATGACAAATGTTTTGCAGTTACATCATCAAGCAATTCATCAAAAGCAGATATATTTGTTTACTTTGATAAGACTTGACTGCAAGTTTGTATGACATCTTCATTCCACCAACTTCCAGAACAGAGAACATCACAAAGCAGTTTTATGAATGTTTCTTTTGGCATTCGCTAACTTATTATATAGAGTTGGAAATCTGTTAGGGCAAGACACTGATCTTATGAAGAATTGATCTGCCAAATCTCTGTAGAGTAGGAGAAACACCAGGAAAATTTAAACTGTTTTAAGTAATTTACTAATCTAAAATTATTTGAAAATTGTGAATGGGAGGGATCAATAGTAATATGCAGGAAAACAAAACAAAATAAACTTTTATCTATTTGAGTAACACCTATCTAATGGTAGATTTTCTTATGTGAAATGAAATGGCGTGAGTCCAAACAAACTGTGAAAGGATTAAAGTGTTTCTCGATATGGGAGTGCAATATCTTTTGTGCAGACCGCTTTTTCTTGAACGGATCAGAATTAATTTCTCCACTGACATTCAGGGCCTGATTCCAAACGTCTCCCTGCCAGAGGAAAGTCTTTATTAGCTTCAGACTCATGTTAAAGCAGAGAACACTGTCATAGAAAAATATTCCTTTATTCTGGGACTTGGTCCATGCATTCGCTCTGTATAGCTGATACCTCTTGCTTGAGCTAAATTGTCAACAGTAGGGCTTCAAATCCACCCTGTTCAAGCTGTCTATAAGTTATACCCCTCCAGGATATCTGAGATCAGGAAATGCCTTGGGTTGTCTTATATACTTGATGCTGGCCAGATCATGTTCTTGTTTCACAGCTGATAGGGACATCCCTTCATGTAAGTTGTGTTCATTATATCATCCATCTACTTGAGCTGGGAAGCTTATAAGGAATAAAACATCTGTGCTACACTGTTATTTATGAAACTGAGTAAATAATTAATTTCTGACTGATACAGAACTAGGGAAAAAACTCAAAAAAGAAGTGAAAACAAAAATTAGATTTTATCTTTTTTTTTTAAGTGAAATTTTTATTTGTTGGCTACCTTCATGAACAGTTTGCTTTAATGTTAAGTATTTTAACACATAGTAATTTTCATTAGAACTTTTTGAATTCACAATTAAATATATCCCAATTTAAGGATGACCGAATGAACCATACTGGACTTTCGAAAACAGTACTTCTAGGTCGAGAAGATGCTGAAATAATTTTCTTTAAACACCATCTCTCATTTTTGACAAGGCATCTTGAACTTTTTGGCATTTAAATTATTTTCACTTACTTTCATTATAAATACTATAATCTTTTCTTGTTCCATTGACATGAAGGCAATGTTGAACTGGATCAAAGGAAAGAATGAACATGGGCTTGTGATAAGTTTACAAATAATATTTTCTCCCTACCTTCCTGCAAATGGCTGAAAACCACAATTAAATGTAAAGCTTCTGTGAAGTGTAAATTTATTTTAGTTGCTGAAGAGGCAAAAATTTCACTAAGGCAGGATGATCATGATGTCAGCAGCAGTCCTTGACAAAGTTGCAGAACAGCATTGTTATTTTGGGGTTCCCATTCAGAAAGAAGCATGAATGATTGATTGCATTCCACATTGCTCTTCATTTTAATAAATTTTAACAAAATTATATATTTTATATATTTTTATAAACTTATATATATTAAAAGAATGAGGTCTTTAAATTTAGAGGAGAAGGGAAGATGCAGTTTGTTTGAAAATCTAGATTCAGACAGTCTCTCAAGATCTAAATTTTTATGGGTTGCTGCTCCCAGTGACTGTTTTAGTGGCTGACCTGTGTTCACATCATTTGTTGCACCAGTCATCTCTGTGCAGATTGAAGCAGCTGTTCATTATTGCCTTGACTAGATTAATTATCTCTAATTGTGTTAGAACTGTAAAATGCATATTCTGCCAGTACTGTATAACAGAAAGTTAGAATTGTTACTGTTTAAAAACAATCTTGCAGCCTCTTGGAAGATACTAATTTTTAAAGACAAGACTTAAATGAAAAAAAAGTTGTGTGTGTATGGTTTTGTTTGTTTGTTTGTTTGTTTGTTTTTAAATTTGAAGAACATTTTCCCCTTCAGTTAAGTATAATGATGGAAAATATGTTTAAAATACAATTTAATCTTGCAAACTTCCTTATAAATACCAAGCAACTGATAGAAAGGTGATATTTCAGATGCCTGAATACCTAAAGTCTTCTCCTACAACTCTATTTTTCTGTACTGCAGATGTGACAGGTAATGAGGTATCCCTCACCACACTCAAAGAGCTATCACAGGGTTGTAGGTCAAAAATATATCTATGTGAAGGAGACTGACCAATTTCTTAGTAGAGATGCTATGCAAATTATGAAGAACATGCTAGTTGATGAGGTGTCCAGTGCTCTCATAGAAGCTCAAAGAGCTTCTGCATTTCTTGTCTTCATTTGGCACTGTGTAAAAAACAGATGTCATGGCAAATCTGAAGATCTCCACAAAGACAGACCTCATGGCATCAGTGACTTTCCATTCAATTTGGGAACTGAAAACATGTACTTGGCAAGTGTGTTTCACTCTTTCCATTCGATGGTATGAAAAAACTGTCTTTATCTGGCTGTTTCTGCATGCATGGGACTTGCTTCCCAACTTCTGTTGGTCTTTCTGATGTAGTTCTACTAATGTTCTCATAGGTCGACAATGGTGCTGGAATACCCTGGCTGGTTTTGCTAGACTGCAGTCTTTGAGAAAACAAGCCAGCTATCAGGAGAGCTTTTAAATGAAAACTTTCTTGCAATTTTGAACCCTTCGCTCTAAAAATTGCTCAAGCCACTCACCTCTAGGTCTGACCCTAGATTTCATACTATTAGATTTCGTATCCCTCTCACTGAGTAATAATATTGGACAGTGGCATTGCACATTTGCACTTACAGACCTCAAAGATCTTCTTGGAAGAAGCAGGGGAAAATGAATCAGAGAAGCAGCCAAAACAGGTCTTGCATGTCCTGATCATCAGGGCTTTCTAGCTGAAGTGAACTCAAATATCTTTCAAGTGCTGCAGTAATGTCCACAAGGAGTTGATGTCTTTATCAGGAAATGCAGTTTTCTTTGAAGTAGTCAATTTTCTCCTCTTCCCTGGGAGTGGAGAAGAATTGCTGTACTCATCAAGCTGATGGATTACACTTTCTATCCTCCACATTGCTTCCAAAAGTCCAAGTAGGACAAAATTGTGGCTTTCAGCACTGCTATGCATATGTTACGCTATTGCAGAGTGGAATTACCTTTTCCCTTACCTTCAAGGGTACAGTGCCTGAAGAAACAATGCTGTAAAATGTCCTATATTCAGATCTCCTATTTGCCAAAAAAGAAAGGCTCTGGTCTGTTTCTGCATGGTTGGCCACAGGCAGCCTCATGGTGTGGACTCTGACATAGATGTGTCTGCACATCTTAACAACCTATGTGTGCTGCACAAATTCCTCCACTTCTGAATCCCAAAGGCAAAATGGAAAGCTAAATTAATTCTTGTCATAACCCATTGCAACAAACACAAGCACCATTCTCACTGGCTTTTTTGGAGGTGGTCACTTTGATCATGCGAGCAGCAGTTTGCCTCTTGTGCAAGAATAGGGTGCCGAAATATCTGGGGCATATTACGCACAAAGAACTTTCCTACCATATACTTTATTGAATGCATTAACTAGAAGCATTTTAAGGAGTTTTCCAGTTACTAGAGGCTGGGCTATAAAGCTTTGAAAATCAGGGTCATGGCTGAAAAGGGTCGTTGATTGAAGACAAAATAAACCTCATGACAAAGAACTTGAATCCTGCATATTTAAATATTCACATCACCTACAAGTTTTGCTGCTACTCTGTGAAATACAGCTTCATTTGCCAGTGAGTCAGGCTTATAAAAATGGTAATTGTGAAGTGCAGTTGTTAACTGTATCAAGAGAGATGGGATTTTATATGTAATGGAGATTCTTTTTAATGATAAATTATCTAGCTCCTGGCTACCATGTATGAGCTCTATTAACTGCCAATAAATTGTTCATTGTTAAATCTAGTTCACTCTTCTTAATTAGGCCAAGAGGTTTTTTCCTTTAAATCTTTTTCTTGCTTTAACTTGGAAATATATTTGAAATCCTAATGATCCTAACAGCTGCACCAGACACAGTAGTCACTCAAGGACTGATGTTACACAACAGAAATCTGGAAAGATCTGAAAATCTATGTGTTATACAAATCAGGGTTTAAAACACACAATTAATAGAAGAACCTGGTTATAGCTGCAGCAAAATTCTGAGCACACTTCTATTAGCAGCTTAAAAAAACCAACAGCACACCCTAGCCTTGTTGGGTCTAGAAAAAATGCATACGATTACCTGGTTACCTGAAAAGGATTTAAAAAAAAAAAATATATATATATATATATATATATATATATATATATAAAAAGTCTATGAACTAACTGCTACTTAGGGAGCTCCTGGTAACCACTGCACTGGAGCAAAATGTTGAGTATTTTAGAGAAAGAGAGAGAAATTAATAGAAAGGCTGACATTACCTCTCTGGAAAGTTCTTCATGGACCATTCCTAGAGGTGAAATAGATTCCACCTGAAGAAAAATGCTAATGTTAAATTTTCATTGACTTTCATTTGTCAGTTCATCACTACACAGTGATGTGTACTAACTTAGTCCAACATATCTCTGTGGTGTTTCATCTCCACAACCGTATTAATAACAATCCTAAACAAGGGTTTAAACAAGACATTGTCTAGAAAAGATAATTAAGATTTGGAGGTGTTTTCTCCCCATTCTTGGAGACATGTTTTTCCTTTCTACCTTCAGTCATCTATGTGAGATAATAGGATTACCTCACCTGCCTTTTATATACCCTTAACCACCAACTTTGGATTGCTAACTGGCTCTCTGGGTACCATTTAAAGAAGGTTTGAACTTAATCAGTCAGCAATTCTCATACTTCTGTGAGATGTGAATCTTTCCTTAGGTTGGATAGAGTGCTGGACTTGAGTGGCAGGAGTTGTGACTGCAGGGAATCCCAGTTGTCAGAGCTGGAGTTACGTCGAACTCATATGAGTTTTCCCATAGGATACAATTAACAAATCCCCCTGACAGAGGCTAGAGGCAAGAAGAGACCAGATGTGCTTCAGGTAAAATGTGTTTGTGTACAATGAAATATAGCCCTCCTCTATCTGCTGAGCAATTAGAAACAGTTTAGACAATTGTCTGCCTCACACCCTTTCTGCAATTTAGCCTACTTTGGCATACTTCACATTTCTGGGTGTTTCAAGGCATACTGTCCAGAGTAAGAGTGAGCAGTGGGGAAAAGAAAAAAAAAAAAAAAAAAAGGCTGTAGATAGGAAATCTTATTAAAAAGTTCAGCTCCATGGCAACAAATTTCTGTAGCAGAACAAATGTTTATTTTGATCTGAGTAGGTTTTGAAAATTTCCAACAGCTACATCAAATCACTCAATTTTAACTATTTGTTTTGATATCAGTATTTTATGTCAATTTGTTCAAACATACCTCTTTCAATAAAGAATATATTTTTGCAAAAGAAAGGATAATTTTTATTCTTCAATTTTAGGGGCAACAAGATTGTATGTATGAATTCAGGTGGATCAAAGTATGTATTTTCTCCGACAAGCTTCTATTATAAAGTTTTATTTGGAGTGAAATATCTCAGTATAGGTTTACCTGATCTGATAGATATCTGTAGAAAATAGTTATTTAGATATAATGCAATTATTTCAAATTATTTATATTTATCATTCACTCTCTTTGAGCATTCACTTCCCTTGCTCTCCCTAGAGCTCTTTCACACTTCCCTCCAAAAAAACCCCACATTCAAAACCTTGTTTTTAAGTGGTCAATTTAAATCAGATAGAAGCAGAAGTCATCTTATTCCTCTGTTCCCTGCAAAAGCCAGGTGGCCTCCAGCTCTTATTTCTTCCCAGCAATGTTTTTTCTCAGTGGGTTACAGCATTACAGCAGACTCAATAATCAATAATTGGCCTTCTCACTTCAGAAATATTCTCAGATATATTAGATGGGATATATTCAATGAAATATTAGGCATAATGGAAAAGTGCCTATAAATCAGGGAGCAACTGGCTTGGGAGACAAATGTAGATTCAATCACTTCTTACCTCCACTTTCTCTTAACATTTGCATGGCATTTATGTTCCTATTTTCTTAGTATGCACAATCTATTTCAATTTAATGCTCAAATTAGAACACTGGATGGTCAGTGATTGTTTAATTGACATTTAAATTTAGAACTAAATATTAGCACAAAATGACACGCAAATCAGTGTCAGTGACTCAACAGGACAAATCTAGCTGTGAATCAGGGTATACACATCCTAAATTTAATCAATGGATTTATAGCTTCTTCCACTACCCTCCAGGGTTTTGAAAAGGTGTAATGACTGGCATGCTGCCAATTAAGACTACAATAAAGGTATTTTTATTTTTTCTTCAGACCTTTTATAGCCAAAAATGTAGTAAAGCATGGACTTGAAAATCTGAATTTTGTGTCATCTGAATTTTTTGTCATTGTGTTATGTCATACATAACAGCTGAACAAGGGGAAACAAGGGCAAACTTCTGCAGGTCCAATGGAAACTTTTGCCAGCTTAGGTTAAGAAAAATTGTTTTAATGTGTTTTTGGACTCTGATCTATCAGTGTGGTAAATAACTCTAAGTGCTGCCTAATCCAATACATCCTTTGGACGTTCGGTTTTACTAAGAATCTTTCAGATTGGTTCATTGAATTGTAACATAATTGTGTTTATTTTGTGTGTATTTCCTTAATTCTCACAGCCATGGGTTACTCTTCCAAAATATTTGTTATAGAGCTCATAAATAATTAAACTTCTACTTTTCAGGAATAGAGTTGTGAGAGAAGGCTGAAGTTTTAGATTTCCTTGTCATAAAATATGCTGTCAGCCTTTCATATTTTAATTTAAATGTATCTAAGTATTAGATGTATCTAATTAAATGTATCTAAGGATTAATCTCAGGACCTCCATGAATAATTAGTGCACAATAAAAACTGACAAAGAAATCAGACTGAAGCTGTGCCTTGCTGTAGTTAAATACAGCTGCATTAAATAGGTTCTGACCATTCCTCACACCTCCCACCCCCACCCCCGAGCATTTTTTAAGCAGGGAAAAAAAAAAACCTCAAAACCAAGAAAAAGAACAATCCAGGCTTTCTCCCTTCTTGCTCTTTGGTCTGGAGAGGGGACTACATGCAAAATTCAACATCTTTAACCCATTAAGTAATCTCTCATTCTGTCCTGCTAATTCCCTGTCTGTGCCTAGCATCTTCCTCTGAACAACCCTCAGCTTATTGAAATGGGGAAAATAATGAAAAAAGAGAACATTGAGCCTAGAAGCTCGTCTGCATCTAGCAGTGTCTGCAAACTTGTTTGTGAAAGTGGAGACAGAAATCTGAGATAGTAGTGTTTGGCTTTTGCCTTCCCAGCAGAGCCTACAAGCCCACATCTCACTGTCTGAAACAGAGCATTCCTCAGGAAAGGTTTTTTTCTCTATTGACATTTCTTGTCAAATTGCAGTGACAGGATTCAGTGTTACTGAGGCTCTGGATTCACCCAGTGAATGTCAACACTTGAACAGAGAGAGAGGAAGGACCCTATGAATATTCATATGGGCATCTTACAAGACCAGATCATCTCTGCCTGTGGGGTAAAACATGGTATTGAAGCACAGACCTACAGAACAAAAACTACTCTCATTCAATTAAGCATGACAAATTGAATGTCATTTTGCTGAATCTGTGTCTGGAATAAAGGTGTTGAAAACATGCACTTGGTCCTCTGTGAAGGCAAATTTTTTGGAAAAGGCATGCTTAGAAAGAGAGAAGAATGAAAAGTTTTGTTTTAGCTCTTATGAGAAAAAACAAGGCACACAGTCATGGGGGGGGTGGAATCGGGGGGTGTGTGTGGGTGTGGGGGTGTGTGTGTGTGTGTGTGTGTAAAAAAAGGAATGTAAGAGTTATTTTTCACACTAACTTTGCCTAGTACTTTATAATGTCTTGCCCATAAAATAATCTCAGCGAGTGTGGGAAACTATTGACAGGTCTGCACTATAGAGCTGCAAATGCAGGAGAGCAGCTGCCAGTTAACTCCTGTTAATCTGGAGGGGAATGTAAAAAAGGAAATACAGAGGAAAATAAAAATATGACTAGCCTGTAGAATCCCTGGGACCACCACTTCCTCTCACTCAACACATACCCCTTTCTCCTGAATGAACTGTGAAAAGACCTAGAACTATTACAGAGCTACAAAGAAATAAGGAACTGGTACCAGATGGGACCTCTTGTCTCCATCTCTCTCCAGCCCAAACAATCTGCTGCAGAATTTAGAGGAGAAGGGTGGAGAATCTAATAGTGTCTCAGAGTCGGAAAGATGGCTCTGGCTCGAGCACTGCCAGCCTGTTCTGGAGGAGGATTATTATTATTCTGTGTGCCAAAGGATATGGCTATTTTTCTCTCTCACTCACTCCTTGCAACAAACATTTGGCTACTATTAGCCAGCTGGCAAATGTAAATGAAACATCAAATATCACTTTAGTAGGGAGAGTGCCATCCATGTTTTGCCAGTCGTGCAGTGGTCTGACTGCCAGTGCACAGCTCGGCATGAGCCTTGCATCTCCTCCTTTATTCTGGAAGCATGGTTGAGAGTGGCAGGGAAACTTGTTAGGCAGAGAGAAGATCTGTGGCAAAGTTACAAGATGTCATGCAGGAGAATCAGGCCAAAATCTGTCTAGTAAGAAATGGTGGACTGGCTATATGCTCCTAAAAATTCTTTCCATTTTGCTTATTTATAGCAAACTTCCTTCTCTACAGTTATACAGAACAAAATGCAGAAATTGTATGTGGAGAAGATGGTGTTTATACCTGACGTGGAAATAGACATTTGGGAGTTGGTTCAAACCAGTGTTTATGAAGGCATTCTCTGCTCTCAGTTACACCCATGCAGTTTCAGCCTGCTAATCTGCCTGGATGTACACAGGGAGAAGGATCTAGCATCATGCCATTGTTACACTTCTCCTTCTCTCCAGCTTGATGTTCTTATTGTCTCTCTTTTCATAACCGGTTTTGGTTTTAATTTCTGATTTTTTATTTTCTCTTTTTCCCTGTCATTTCAAAGATTAGTGAATTAATGTTTTCCCTTTACATCTGAACTTTTCTTCTTAATTATCAAATAAGGTTACACCATACAATAGGAGACATATTTGTTTCACTGTCAGGCAATATCCTAATGACCTGTATTTAACTGTATGCCAGCCTGGCATGACAAGTATTTCAATACTCATAATTGTCTCCTAGCAGAGTTGACATTCAGAACCTGAATATTTCCTTTTGGAACAAACAATGACATGTGGTATTATGAAATTTTTCCCAAAGATTTTACAGCAAAAATAAGTAGCTATTTACTTTAAATATGCCAATTAGTCATTACTAATGCTTTTTTTTCCCCCTCTTCTCTTTTATGAAAGCAAAATATTGTCCATGAGAGAGAAAGATAATGAATGAAAATACTCAGATCCAGAATTGTTGAAATGCATTAATTTGGCTTATATTTGTAATGTTCTTTTCTATCTGTCCCTTACCTCACTGAGATGTAACCTAGTACTGTTTCCTCCCACTGATCACTGATTGGGTGGTGCCTCTGGGTCTCTCCTATGGGCCCCGCCCCCCTGGGGGGAAAAAGCCACGGCAGGGGAGGGGCCAGCACTCTCTGGCATCGGCTCTCCATCGGGAAGGGTCTCCAAAGCTGAGCAGGACATAAGAATAAAAGCAGAACTATCCAACCAAGCCAGAGAGTCAAGGCTCTTCCTTTACCTTTGGCAGCCATCTAGTCTCATGGGGAAGGCTACCACTGGTGCCCGAACTGGGCCTTGAAGGCACAAAAGGTTCCCCAAAAGCTGGAAGAGCCACTCAGAGAGCACGTGGTTCAGGAAACCCACGCAGAGACAGACCCATCAGGCTTGGCGTTCACTGTGGAGTCTCCAGACACAGGACTCTACAGGCCACAGCTGCAGTTTTCTTCCTCGGACTCAAAAATCCCATCAGAGTGCTGCAAAAAAGCCTGCGACTGGCAAGCTGCCTAGGGACGGCCAATGATCGTGGAAAGAAGACCCTAGGATCAGAGACTGAAAACTCTTCATGCACCAAAGAGGGGTCTCCAGGTAAAAGGAGTGGTTGGGAAGGAAAGGAAAGAAACACTGGAATTTTGGTGAGTATTACTTTCGGTTTTCTAAGGGAAAAGGGTTTTTCTCTATTGGGGAAGGTTTTACTTTCAGAGTGAACCATCAAAGTGCTTTAGAGATAGCACACTTATTTCATCAGCCTTGGGGGGGGGCGTGGAACCCCTTTTGTTTTTTGTTTTTTTTTCTCTCCAGCAAGTTTTTTTCTTTTCAGTTTGTCAATCACATATGGGAGGACACAGAAACTCAAAATCAGAGCCAAAAATGGGTGCAAGATTGTCTGTTCCCCACAAAAGAGTCTATTAGTACATTT
Source organism: Hirundo rustica (assembly GCF_015227805.2). Classification (NCBI taxonomy): domain Eukaryota; kingdom Metazoa; phylum Chordata; class Aves; order Passeriformes; family Hirundinidae; genus Hirundo; species Hirundo rustica. The sequence continues at coordinate 52,748,370 of NC_053488.1, forward strand.
TATATACCTTGAATAATGAAGAGACCCATTATTCAAAGAAACAGCTGAAAAAATTAACCCTCTGGTTATTTTCTCAGTTTCCACACTTATCATTAGAGCAAATAAGCTCCCCAGAATTCTGGGAGGCTATAACAAAAAAAATAGTTGAATCTGGCTCCTCAAACAATAAAGAAGATGCAAATTCTGCCTTTTATAGCTTAAAAATTAAGTTTGCATTGCAAAAGCAAAATAAAAAGGAAAAAAGGCCAGTTCTTTGTGAATTTTCCCCAGCTTGTACCTTTGCAGGCAGTCCGAGTGCTCAAACCTCCCATCTCGGGAGTGCCTGGGTGGGGGGGTCACAAGCTGGAGGGCATTCCTTTGTCCAAAATAGCCGAAGCCATGTGCTTCAGAGCCATGAGGAGCCCTTTGTCTGCCCCTCCTTCACTTCGGTGCTGCCCCTGGCACTGCCCTCTCCTCTGACTCTGTCCCCTACGCTCAAACCTCCGCCCTCCAACTCCGCCCCGTGTGACTCAAGCCTCCAGCCCCTCCCTGCCCCTGGATCCCACGGGTTCCCCGCCCCGGGGGTGGGGGGTAGTGTCGGGTGCGGGGCGTCGTTGTCCCCGCTGTGCGGCGTTTCACGTGGGAGTGCGGGGGCCGGGCCCGCCGGACCCCGGCGCCGCTGTCAGTCAGGGCGAACTGTCCTCAGTGCGCTCCGACCGCGCAGCGCCGCCGGCCCAGGCTTCACGGGCCGCACAGGGGCACCCGGGGTCTGCGGCGATGTCGGGGGGGGAACCCGGAAGCAGGGAGCAATCCCGACTTTTCTGCCATTCAATTAGCACCCCAGCCTGATAAGTCTTTCCAACCTTATAGAAAACAAAGCAGCTTCCATCAGAACTTTTAGTAATATTTGTGGAATGTTTAACATGAGCTGTCGAGTTACAGGTTAAGAATAAGGGAACCCAGGAACAGGTCCTGGAGGAGATGGCTCCGGCCGATGCAGATGAGTAGTGCAAGGCAGCTATCCTCAGCCTGTCCATAGAACCAGCTCGAGCTTTACATGACATGCTCCAGGTGTGTGCCAGGAAGATTCCATTCATAAAGGCTCATCAAAACCACAATTCCAGAGTCAAGCCACCACAAAAAGCTGCTGCAAATACTGTGCTTCATGTACCACGGCCGCCGCCCAAGAGAGGAACAAAGTGTCTCCTGTGCCATCAGGCTGGACATTGGGCATCTCAATGCCCTTTAAAGAAGCAATTTCTGGACTTTCAGGACAATGGGGGTGGGAGGTCTCAAAGGGCTAAAAGGAATTTTTCAAAGAAACTAGAAAATGTAATGTTAAACTAAATAATCGTGCTTTAACCAGTTCTGCCTTTCAGCAAAAGTCACCAGATGTGATAGTAAAGGATCCAGCGACCGGAGAAACAAAAAGTCCTCATGATCAGGTCACCTGGGGTCGTGGGTACGCCTATGTGTCCGCTTCCCCCAGGTCTCAAGTGGGTGCCAGCTGAGTGGGTGAAACCCTTCATCCCCAAAACTGCAAAACCCCCTGCAGAGGGCCCACAAGTGGCCAGTGCTGCCTGGAGGAGGAGAAAGCACTGAACCTTCTCCTTCTAATTATCATTATTCCTTAACAGTGTCTTTCCAAACAGTTTGCACTAAAGGTCATTTTTCTTTTGTAACTTTAAAGGTACTCAAGGTCTGAACTCTGAGCATCTCCCATGAACCGAGCCATCCTCCTTCTTAATTTAATAAGAAAAGGGGAAATGTTGTAATGCATTAATTGGGTTTATATTTGTAATGTTCTTTTCTATCTGTCCCTGCCCAGCAGTGCCCATCCCCCTGACTGAGATGTAACCTAATCCTGTTTTATCACTGATTGGGTGGTGCCTCTGGGTCTCTCCTATGGGCCCCGCCCCCTGGGGGGAAAAGCCATGGCAGGGGAGGGGCCAGCACTCTCTGGCCTCGGCTCTCCATCGGGAAGGGTCTTCAAAGCTGAAGAGGACATAAGAATAAAAGCAGAACTATCCCAATCGAAGTCCGAGAGTCAAGACTCTTCCTTTACCTTCGGCGGCCGTCTAGTCTCGTGGGGAAGGCTACACAGAATGGCTCAATAAAACCAAGAAGCCATAATGATATTTTCCAGAATTAATTTATTTTTGTTAGTTTCAAATTTGACAGATAAATTATGTTACGTATTATTTCTCTGACCCTGGTGGAGAAAATGGTCTACTTTCCTTGATTTTCAGCATAGAGATTACAGAAACAATAAAAATCACCAAAAGGATATTACATGGCCTGTTAATGGTGGTATTACACCATTCCAGGTGCAGTGGTAGCTTTTGGGCTAGATTCTGTCTTAAGATGGAGTTTACGCTTTTGTGCAAAGTCTCTTGTTTCACTTCTGTTAATCTACAAGAAATCCTGAGTGTGAACTTCTTGCTAAGAATCATAATGATTGTCTTCCAAACTGGGAAAATCTGCAAGTCCCCAGAATTTTGACTAATTGCAGTTGTGAAAATGGATAACTATTTTTTGTTTTTCTTCTTAGAAAAGGATTTATCAAAAAATTGCTGACCATTTGCAGATGACATTCATCTTCAAAACAAATAGTAATCAATCCTCTTGCCAAATTATGTAAGTTATTGAAAACATCAATTGCTATAATTTATTGTGCTACTGTTTGGATCGGAACCCATATATGTGCTTGGTGCCCTTCATTTTCATTGGTCCCTGGGGCTGGGTGAAAACCAAGGGGAACATTTCTGCTGAATTTAATAAGCTTAAGATCGTGATGCAAAAAGCCTCAGAAATAACAGACAGTGGAGGTCCAATCAAATCAAAGAATTCACTTAGCTGGGTGCCCATTTTACCCGATATATGTATACTGAGCAATCTGAAGGCAGTGAACTGTGTGCAGTTAGCCATACACTGTCATTTCTTACTGAGAATTCTCAGGGACTTTGTGAGATGGCGTTAATAAGCACATTTCAGTTTCAAAGGCATCACCTGCATTATTCTTTTGGATTCCAACAGGTACAGCAAATAGACTCTTGTTTGTTATGAAAAGGTCTTGACTCAATAAATTGTTAATGGAAAGGTATCTTACTTCTAGAAAGACCCCTTGTGACTTCTCTTATCAAAGTCCAGTAACCATATTTCAAGAAAGAATATAAAGTTTTGAACTCAGTAGATAGCTTTCAAGGCATGCATTTGTAATTTTTCCATTCAAGACATTCTTTGTTATTTTTAAAAAATATATATATATAAATCTTTTCTGATGTTCTCTTATACTTATGAGTTAACAAAGGGAAGATGCTCCAAAGCCTTCACTCTGTATTTTATTTTCCATAGTAGTATTTAAAGTTCTGAGCAGACAAGAGATTTTTTTCTAGCTGAAAACATCATGGTCAAAAATTTGACATTTGTGAAAAGTGGTCTTCCCACAAGCATCATTAATTAGTTACCACCTGTGACAGCAGGAGTCAAAAATTTTCAATCAATCCATCTCCCAGAATTGTTTCCAGTGACAAAGAAAACCCAGTAATGTGTAACTTTCAAGGAACATTGGGTCTTCTGCTTGCTAAGCTGTTTGAATTTCAGGAAAATCATATTATCCATTTTACTGGAGAGTGCAAATGGGTATACGAGACACTCGAAGTCCCTTGTCTGGAATACAAGGTGGTCCACTGCAGTTAGCAGCCTGGCACATCTGGGATACACCGCTCACTCTCTACTTAATTTCTGTCCTTCTTATTGTATCAATATTTGTGTCACTTGATTAAAAATTATTTGTTGTTATAAACTTCTGAGTTAAACATGCTTCCTGACCTTAGAACACAGAAGCAGCCACTTTGGCAATAAGTGGATGTTGAGTTTGGGCTGATTTGACTGTTTCAGTGCCTGTGCAATATTCTGATAAAAAAAAACCAAAAAAAAAAACCACCAAAACACCAAACCCTTGGTTTTTTATTTCTTTTTCTTGAACTCAGACAATCATTTAGAACATGTCAAAACAAACAACTGAATCTTCTCAACTGAGATACGCTACTATCATTGTATTAAATCTTAGCCCTGTCATGAAAAGGAATAGTAGAAATATCCAGTCTATAAGACTAGACTTGCAGACAAAAGGGATCACATTGTAGGAAAAAAAAAAAAAAAAAGCCTGAGGGTTCCAACCTCCCAAACTCTAACGTTATTTCATATGCTTACATTATTTCATTTTTTGAAAGAGTAATTGGATTAATACAATATTTGCCTTGTCTGAATTTTTTATGCTTTCACAAAACATTTGTCATTCTTCTTTCTACATGGTACTATAGTAGTTGTTAAAAAACAACTAGAAATTTTGTTAATTAACAAACAAAAATAGATCAGCCCAAACCCCACATTTTCTTTTAGCTTTAAATGAACATCCAATTTTCAAAGTACTTTTAAAAATGTAGATACCTAAAAAAAACCCCCCACAAACAAAAAAACCCAAATCCAAAACACCAACCAACCAAAGCACCCAAGAAACAACCACCCTCCCTGTCCTTCATGCTTTCCTTTCAATGGTGCTTCTGTGTGGGACATGGAAGACACTCAAAGTCACAGCAGCTGGTAAGGGTTGAGGAAGGTGCAGAAGAGTTCTATTAAAGGTGTTGTTGAAGAACCTTCCCTCTCTTCATAGCCTAGGTGGAGAGGTCTTTTGGCATTCCATATTAGAGGGGAGATATGAAGCCTGTGGGAGAATGTCCTGAGCATGTTGGAGAAAGAGGGAGGCGAAGCAGGGACATGAAAGGGAATGGATTTGTTTCTGGAAAAGAGAGAGTTGTTTCTCTCTTTATCGCTTTTTTTCTCTGTAGAAGAATCCTCCAAATTCCACACTAGATTCAATCAATGGCTCTGTAGTTGTAAGAAACTAAAATGACATTACACATCTTATTTTTTGGGGAGTTGAGCTCAAGATATTTGCTCTCTTAGGCAAGGAACTGCTCACCTTTAGTTGCCTCAAGTTTGGCATCTGAAAACCGGAGCTGATTTGTAACTGTTGAAAAATTTGGCTCTGCTTTATAAATATGTTTGCAGAAAGAAAACATCAAGCAGAGGTACTGTACCAAAGAGCACATGTTTTCGGATTTTCACCTAAATGGGGTATCTGTCAGCCAATCTGAAAGTATTTTAGTTGCTCCATCAGTGACTTAGTTGAATACTAGATTGTGTACGGATGGTAACACAAAAGAGAATAAGAACGAGGTAGGGACTTGACATTACACACCAAAATTGCATTTTTTGTTTATGTTGCCACAGAGAGACAAATCTGTCTTGCTGGACAAAAGGCAGTGGGTACTAGAGAAAATAATTCTATATTTGGAAATTTCTGGTGAACAGAATGATTGAAAATTATGAGAGAAGGAAAAATAAATATTGCCTTGTGTTTCAGATCTTTTGCTTGGGTCATATAAGTCAGGGTTAAAAAATCAGGGTTTTGAGAACTCTTTGTTTGGTTTTCACCCTTGGAAAATGAAGAAAAAATTTCAATGACATAGAGTCAATGCACACTAATAGTAGGAATCCTGGAATTCATAGGGTGAAGGCCTAAGCTTTCACTAAATAAATAAGATTAATAAATATTAAATAAATAATAAAATTTTAAATAATATTAGTGCTATGAAAAGTTTCTGATAATCTAAATACTAAAGAATTTCAACAACTATTTCATTTTTATTCTAACATATTTACAAAAATATGTTGTCAAAAACCTATAAAAATATGACTATTAAAAATAATCATCCAATATTTTAATTCTAGTCTCAAAGTTTCAGTGGCATGTCATACTGGATTCTGATATGAAAGTACAGGGGATTTGGTGCATTGGGATCTCTCGTCTTGCCAAACAGAAGCAGTTAAACAAAGTTTGACTTTGCTATCTTTAGCTCCATTGGAAACACAAAGAGGCAAGCCAACCCCGAACATCAAACAAAACAACGCCAAAACAATGTTTTTCAGCTTGAAATGGAACTGACTGGCAAAATTGAATTCATTATCTGGTAGCAATCAAAAGCAGTGGTCACAGCAGGGGCCTGAAATCCCAAATGAATTCTGAATCTCTGACCCAGAGACCACTAGGAATGGATTGTCTGTCTGACTGCCTTTACTATGATAGGTAAAGTAAGTAAAAAGGTAAGATTTAGCTCAAAAAACTATCTATGTGGTTTTGCTTTTTGCCTTCATCCTTTGTACAGAGAGTGGCTGTTTTGAACTGACATTCAAAACCTTTGCTGATAAAAGCCTTGTAGTCAAGAATTTTTGTACGGAAGTATATTAGCTCTGTGCAAAAATTGAAAGAAGGAAAATATCATTAAACATGCTTTCTTAGCATGTTAAATACAAATTCAGGAAAAATATTATCATTGTAAAGTTCCACTTATTAACTACTAGCTCTCTGTCAGCTATGTGTCACTGTAAGTATTCACTGTTTTTCAAAGCTCTATTCCTCATCCACATTCCTTCAATCCTAAAGTGAACAGATTGAACTATTCTATAAATTGCAACCAGATCCCAAGATTCACTGAAAATCCTCTTCCTCCACTATTTTGGAGAATCCAAACTGGTCTCTGGTAGCTGAACTCTCCCTCCTATGTTCTATGATTGGCACGTGGGAAGCTACGTACCTACCTAGTTATGCTGGTAGAGCTTTCTGCTTTGGGGTCCTTAAAATATTCATTGGCTGAGACATGACTTGCAAAGACTTGAAAGAGTCAGTGAGGCCTAAGTGCCCACCCCATTGTGCTGACAAGTGCTCTGGACCCATTATTGTACATTTTGTACTGGATGCAAAGTCCTTTCATGGACATTAAAGCAAGGAGAATGAAATTCAACCTCCTCCACTGCACTGGAGAAGTAAATTTCATTAATTGAAATGTTGCAGCTATGGATCTGAAGAGACACCAGCCTTCAAATAAGAGGAATTCATTCAGAGAGGCCAGAGGTGATTTAAGAAAAAAAACAGCTGTTTGTCATACAGATGAGCTTTATCTTACTATAAGTGAATGATATCATAATTTGTTTAAACAAAACAAATGTGCAAACATCTGTGCAAAATGTGAGTGAACCTTTTCCACATGATGAAGCAGTCTAACATTATATACATTTTTAGGGTGAACCTTGTGAACTCTCAGCTTAGAAACAAAGTTTTTTATTTATCTCTCAGAAATATTAATTATTGCATACATTACAGTCATAATATTTGTTACCTTCACCATTAGTTTGATGATAGTTTACACTTATGTGGTCATAGTTTAGACTCAGAGATGAACTCATACGGCCACAGTGGATGATTTTTAGTTCAGAAAGTATGATTGTGGTCCAAATTATCAGGCAGAATATGTCTTAGTAGTTTAATCAAGGCAGATAAACATTTCATATTCACTTTTTGTGCAAAATCTAGGTTTCCTAGTCTCCATGCTCATCCATTTTCTTGTATTGGTGAAAGAAAAACAAACAGAACACTGCCACTAGGTGTGTTAGTCAGAGTGATCAAAATCAAAGGAGGTATTTAAGACTCATCCTTCCAAATACGGCTGTGTTGAATAAAATACTATTAAAATATTGGTAGGACTTTTGACTAGTATGCCAGCAATCATATAAAAATTTACACCGGTTTATGAAAAGCAACTGTAAGGTTTAGGCAATGGAGCTGGATATATGGTGAACTGAATAGATAGTATGATGGAATGGAAACATGATGGCTCTTTTAAGCCATCTCTCCTCACAAGTTTGTGTGGTTTGGCAAAACTCACATTGTGAGATTTCACGTCCTATCTAGTCTCTGCTAATGAGTGCAGGTAACTTTGTGAGGGCTGGATCTATCTGGTTAGGACGGAGTGATGAGACACCTAATAAATACTTTTCATGATCATACTGCCGATCACCAGTTCTCATGTTCTGTCATTTCTTAAAATGATTTCTAACCTTCATTCTTTGCAGTCAGAAGAAACACAGGTAAAAAGGGTTATGTTAGATCTTCAGTGAGATAGAGTGTGCAGTTTAAGCCAATAGATTCCAAAGACAAGAGTGTTTTACTGATTTTTGAATTCCTATTTCCTATGTATAAAATATATGTTGACCATATGTGTTTTAGGTTTTACCTGCTTCTCTTCTCATCCATATACCATCAGTTTCAACACAGGATATAACATTACTGGCAGACAATCTGCAATCAATCTGTTTATCTTTAAAATGTTGCTGAAAATTTTAGAAGTTGCAAGGTCCTGAACTGGAAAGAAAACCTTGGAAGTAACAACAAAGTATTGGAAAGACAGACAATAACTTCAGAGTCTTCTATCAAGATCCTGTTGTGCAAAAAGCATATATGCCATCTCTCAGAAAACCATTTCAGTGGAATAGTCTTCCTCATTTATTAATGCAACCAGGAATCAACCATGCAATTTTTAATTAGCATTGTAATTTTCAAGAAGTGGAAGATGGTTGTTTTATAGACTTCATATGCAACTCAGAAGGGGCTCCAAACACAGCTGCATTTATTTATAATATACTGCTATCTTTTTAAGAGGATACATCTGAGATACTGTATGTACTCAAAGACCTTGTGCTGCATAGCTAGAAAAATTTTATCAAAAGCCATGAATTAAATGTATTGCAATTTTGTTCCCTGATGATTTTCTCAGCATTAGAAATCACAGGTTGTCGATGGTTTGCAAATAACCACTCTAGGAGAAATCTCCCATATGTATATTAATAAGAATAATATAAATATTCCACAATAGATGAATGCTTATTGAGGGGCAAATATAGGACAAATCCTCTGTGTTGTTTTGTTGTTTTGCATTACAGTCATATGTGGCATTCAACTACAATTTCCCATTCCTTTGTCTCTGATACTCAAGGATCACACATGCTTTACCAACATCAGCAGACTAAATCTCAAAATATGAGTCCTGAAACTGGCACTCATATGTGCCTGTCATTTATTACTACAGTTCATAACTTTTTTATACTCATATTATCATACTGTTTTCAGAATTTAAAAAATTCTGCTTGCAAATGTATGTGGTTTTCATCTTTTAAATATTTAATTATTCACTAGAAGAAAAAATCTTGCTGCCTTTCATCAACAACAGCAAGATTATGGATTAGCATCATCAGCAGCTTCCCTATCAACATTGTTATCCTAATATTCATAGAGGACATGGAAGCACAGAACAGTTCAAGTTAGAAGGGGTCCGTAATGATCACTGACTCCATGTCAGATTCTATTTACATTACTAAGTTAATACTGCTCTGATTTTGGCAGCTGCAGAGTGCTTATTGATTTCTAGAGAGAAAACAGCGTAACTGGAGGACTTTATTAGGTGATAGGCTCCCAAATCTTTGAAATACTCCTTTCTAGCTCTTCGATACTGCACTTTCTAGATGCAGAACACACACACAAAAAAAGGAACACAGTTTATACTACCTATTTTGAAGACTTCACAAATAATATCTATAGAATTTTTTTTTCTCTCCTGTTTAGGAACATTTAATCCTTTCCTGCTACAATTTACAAAGGTTGTTAGGCTCAAGCTTATTAAAAAAATCCATTGCCAAAGGGTTCAAACAAAGAAAGGTGTTGTAAGATGCAGATTGCTCTGTTTATATCCATTGAGGCATGTTGATAATTTTGTTGGTGAATAGAACAAGCAAAGGCTTCAGATGTGGTTCGTATTCCCTAATTGTCCATCATTACTCAGAGTATCTTAAAGTACTTGCATAATCTAAATTGATGGCAACAGGGAATACTTTAAGTTCTCCAAGCTCACAGTTTAGCACTCAAGATCTAAAGTCCAAAGTCTTGCTGTGGCTAACAAAGTGCAGGCAGCATTTTTGTCTTGATCTCCTGGCTGCCTCTTTTGTATTCAGTCTAAATATATGGCTCAGGCCTGTGAAGTGTTGACTATTTTCTCCTTCCCTAGAAGTTGAAAGGAAATTGTTTAAAGTGTCCAGCAGCTCCGAGGATCAAGCCTGCAAAAAATGTTATTGTTTGGAAATTGAATTGTGGTAAGTCCTGCTTTTGTACCCTGAGTTCATTACTATATTAATTCACATTTACCCACAATTCCTGCTGAAACATATTTTGAACAGCAAGCCTCCACATTTTACTTGTTCTATCTGGTACTTGTTTAGAGAACCTAAACAAGTGGATTGAAATTTTAAACACACACACACACACACACACACACACACACACACATATATATATATATATATATATATATATATATATATATATAATTTTATTTTCTGCCAAGAACTTTAATCTTTCATTTTCTTCCACTGTTTTTAGTATAATGCCTGCAGGTAACTTTCTGTCCATTAGCAATAGTGATCACTGGGAATAGCTTCAGCAGGGAATCTAAATACAAGCCCTTCTCCGAGTGCAGGATAATTCCTATTTTAAAGCTGGAATCACTTCCTGAATGCTTGTCCAAAAACATCTGGACAGCGGGAATATTTTTTCATTTATTTATCCAGTTTCCCTTGAAGGACAAGGAAGAAAAGGTTATCTATTAAAAAACAAAAACAAACAAACAAAAAAAGAAGCTAAAACAATCTTTTTCTTTTAAACTTACAAAAACTTCCATGGAAGGGTGTAAAACCTATACTGTTTGCCCAAGAGAATTTTCTGATTACTTAGGTAAACATGGAAGGTAGACTGGGTAAATACATATCTATGTTAGGCTAAATATTGAGGTGTTTCATAAGAATATTTATTGAATTAAATATATTTATGCATATACACACATGCATATTGGTACTTGAGGTTTATATATTTTGGTATACTACCTTAGAGCCATAGCAACTCTTTGGTGAAAAAGTTGGCAGTTGAGGAATCCAATTTTAAAATCCGGTTGGCTAAATCATAAAAACAACTACCACAAAACCCAAAAACTGAAAAAAAACCAAGATCCCCTCATAAATTTGATAGAATCTCAATATTATCAAGTAATTGGTTTGGATGAATTTCCCCCTTAGAAATATATTTGTGTTATTTAAACAGCTTCTTCCTTTGTAATGAGTTTATATAATAAACATTGCCTCAAGATACAGAGAAAATACAGCAAAATCTTACTTGTCATATACTTTCTTAGATGATAAATTTTAAGAAAAGAAACTTGAAAAAGAAATTTGACTGAATTATTTCCATGGAGAAAAAAAAACTAAAGTAATTTTAAAAAGTGAAATTAATCCTGCAGGTGAACTTTGAAATTTCCTTATGGACACTGAAAACCTAGTATATGTTATTATTCATCTGGTTTAAAATACCCCTATTGTCAGGCAAACCTCAGGGAGCTTTTCAGGAAGATGTTTTAATTTATGAACTCTAAAACAGAATGATTAAAGAACATTGAAGAAACACTAAATACATATTCTGACAAGTGCCATAGGTTGGAAAGCTTCTAAAGCAATATTAAAAATCAAATTCAAATAAAGATGTAAAAAAAGGAGGTACATTTAGGACAAAAAGATAGATGGATGGATGGATGGATGGATGGATGGATGGATGGATGGATAGATAGATAGATAGATAGATAGATATTAACCTATCATGGATTACAGGCAAAAATGCCTTTCGGTTTTGAACGTCTTCAGTATCTGTAGGCAGTTCTATTAAATGAAGGTGTTACTGACAGCAGTTTTTACTTAAAATGAGTAAATTAAAATGTAGAGAAAATGTCTTTGTCACTTCAGGCAGCTGTGTATATGAGTACAACTGGAGAGATGAGTGAGAAAGCAGGTATCTCATTTTGGTGTCCAGAAGCAGAGAGCTGATAATACTTTTTAATTATGATTTGTTATTTCTTTTATCCCAGTAATATTCTTATTTCATGGGTAGGCTCCTTGTTTCCACATAAGCTTCCTCTGGGAGCACAAACTGCTGAGTCCATGTCTAGAGACATAAATGTGACAATTTAAATAAGGTTAATTTAAAAAAATATTGCATTTTGGTTGGGGCCACAGCAGATAAAAAGCCACTGTGCAGCTGCCTGGTTGAAAACCCTCTAGCTGAGCACCGATAAAATTAATCACAGGGACACACATGGAAGTGAGCAGCTTCGCAAAGCAGGTTGTGGTGAAATGTGCAGCCGCTAAATATCTAAAGGGATGACAGAGCTTGATAATGAAACAGAGGCAAAAAGTGCTAAAAACATGTTAGGAAATTTTTCTCATGGTCCTTGTGTTTATTTTCTGAGATAACTTGTACGCAGAGCCAGAGCAGAGAGTGTGGTGCCATGTACCTGAACCCTCTGAAAGGGCTTGCCTTCCTGCTGCTCTTGTAACACACCTTCAGCAGGAGTGGCAATGGGAGAGCAAGGCTGAAACAATTGATGCTGAGACATCAAAACAATCGATGCTGGATTTTTGTCACTTAACATTTTCAGGTTTTTTCTTCCTGCTGTAATTATTTATTTTTAAAATTGTTTGGAAGTTAAAAAGGAGGGAAATTTTTTTAGAGTACATCTGACACAAGTCAGAATGTCACCAAAACCCCTGATCCTGTAAGATCACCAAGTGTTTAGATAAATTCAGAAAAGCTCTAGAATAAGCAAAACGCAACGTAACTTAGTTAATTAAAAGAATATATATGTGTAAGGTTCTCTTTCTATCTGCAGTCACTCTTGTGCTGCTCGTGGCTTGTGAGGGTAAACTTGACCTGAGTCCATGTGGGTATTTTTAGCTCAGTTGTCCAAGGGTCTGGAAGCTGTTAAAAAAGCCAAAAAAACAAAAAAAACCACCCCCCAACTCCGCCCCCCCCCCCACCCCCCCCTGACAAATCAAAGTGAAACATCCTTTCTTTCAAAGAATATCTGGATTAAAGGAGCTGTTGAGAACAATGAAGAGCTGGAGGGTTAAGCGATAGCATACGGGTTTTTGAGAAATCAGTCATGGAATAGGAGTAATTGGTGAATTGGTGACTAACACAGTCTTTGCTCATATGTATCTGACACTCCTGAAAGTCTGCTGATTCACTCTGCAAAGGACAGGTTCTGCTTTCTCCTCTGCTGACATTTACAAGTAACATAAATGAAAATGGTAGTATTTTACACCTGTGTTGCACATGTGTGAATGGCTGTAGGAAGAATACCACAGCTGCAAATCAGGTCCAGAGTTTTTAAATGAGAAGAAGCAGAACGTTCATAAAAGAGTATAAACTAAAGCCTATTGCCAATGCAGACAAAGAAAAGAGAGAGAAGAAGAGAGAGAAAAAGGTCAAAGGAAGTATGTGAGAGAGAGAAAGAGGGGAAAAAATGGAACCGAGCACAGAACAAAGAAAAGGACAGGAAAAAAGTTTTGCAGGTTTGTTTGTTTATTGTTTTTTTTTTTTTTTTTTGTTTATGAAACCATTCAAAAGCAAAAAGCAGGGACTAATGACAAGGAAAAGGGACAAGAACATGAGAAACAAACAAGAATATTCTCTTTCCATGACAAGCAAATTCTAAAGCCCATGCCAACCCATGCTTTGACCAAAGTTACAAGAGATTGAAAAAAAAGGAAATAAATTAAAAATGCACTCTTCAGGTGTATTATTGCAAGGAATTTGTATGAAGAGATAGACAAAATGAATCCCAGAGCAAAAAAATCACACTGCGACCAAGTCTAAGAATTTGCTCCATGATAGTCTTGCATGCACCAAACATATTTTTGAAATCCTTGTCCTTTTGATGCCTTTTCGTGGCAGTTCTCCTTGCATTATATGAAGTATTTGTTTAGCATCCTCTGAGCTGACAATGGGGAGCCAGGCTCTGTCCCAAACAATCAGGGAGGCATAAGAGTGGAAATGCTGATTAACATTGCAGGACTGGCATGTCATAATTAGCAGTGGGGGGACAGCTGCCTGCATGCCAATTCTGCATGGCATGCTGTCCTTTCTCTCCAGTGCAGCTCCTTTCTCACTTCTAACGTGCAAAAGGAGAGATTATTCACCAGGGTGGTAGAAACATTTCTGTTCTCAAGAACACCATGCTATCATTAATCTTCTGTCAAGTCAACAAGGGCAGGTTATGTGGATGCTAGTATTTTTCAAGGCTTTAAATAAAATTTAATGAGAGAAAGAGATAGAAAGAGAAGATGCCTTCCTGGGGTTACTGTTGCTACATTACTGACAGTGTTAACACTACAATTGTTTACTGGCAAAAAATACTTTGAAAAACCCTTGTGGTGTGTTTTTGTTGGGGTTTTTTTTTTTTTTTTTTTTTTTTTTTTTTTAATATCTGTACAGAAAAACTGAACACAAAATGAGATTCTTAGACTGTAATATAAATTTTCTAAGAAATTTTCTAATCCTGTCTATGAAACACAGAGTTGGTCAAATGAAGTATAAATGTAACTCATGTCTGTAGTGGCTGTACTGTACTGTACACCAGGCCATTCTTACAGGGGTAAATATTTGAAAGGAAGAGAAAGAAAGTGATAGTGAGTACAATATGAGGACTTTTCAGAAAGAATGTTTGATAGCTTGCCTTATAAGTTACAAGTAGCAAAGATATAATTACTTATGTAGGTTATCCTTAAATATCCACACTATGTATTTTGCTTGGGCCTCATATGTTTTATGTCTTTTCTACTGTCTCAGCTGAGATACTAAAACACAGAAGAAAAAGGAGATACTGATCTCTGACAGAGGTTTCTGCCTTGGAAACCAGCTTGATGTCTTTACTGTCTTAACAAGCTCCAATGAAATAGCTCAAACAGATCTGAAAATATAGTTTTCAGGTCTTGTGCCCTGGATTTCTCAAAAGGTGTAAGTCAAGACTGAATTATATTAATACACCATATTTCCCTTACCCAATTATGTAAAATACCTTTTTTTAGCTGTGCAAAGTTAGGTAAGCAAGCTTTAAAATGGGATTCTTTCAGTATTAATTAATAATTATTGCTTACTCTGAGGAATTAAAATATACATTTAAAAAGAGGAAGAAGCTGTATATCACTTCTTTGTATCATCAAAAAACCTCTGTCTGTCTGAAGTTGCTCTGTGATCAGGAGTAGAAATAACTTCAATAAAATTAGGTAGCCAAATTGGCATGATAAAAAATGATGTTATGTATGCTTCACATGGTTCTGCCATTTATCAGAAAGATATCTGCATAACTTACTCAAAGCATTAATGCTGATTTGAGAGCTAGAGAACAGTTGTTGTTTCTTTCATTTGTCCCAACAATAGTCAGTGGCTTTTACACAATCTGCTTATTTCTTTACTCAGACAAGACAGAATTTTATAGCTTTGGTCACACAGTGATAGTCAATTTTGTTTCAATGCTAGATACATTTATTAAATTAATTAAACTAGGCACTTTTTTCTCTCACATTTCTTCAGGGTCACATTTTTGTCCTACTTAGAGTAGATGTAGAAAAGAAGACAAGGGTTTGAATCATAAGATCACTTTGGCACATAATCAACAAGGAAATTTTAAATAAAGCACCCTTACATGATGGAGGGGAGTACTGTACTAAATGGGACTCAGAAAGCAAAAAGAATTTGTGATTTCCCTGTTGGTTTTTTAATTCAGTTAAAGCTGAATTGAGTTTAGACTTTAGCTGCAATTCCAGACTATCAGGAAATTCAATACACTTAAAAGAGGGGAATATACCTGGAAAATGGGAAACATTTTGCTTGAGGAAGGAAACCAATATGTTGTCCTTACTTCCCCCAGCAGATCTTGTAAGCTTCCTGTAAGTTTCTTGTAAATTTCTTGGAACCTCTGTGCTTCTTAGAGGGCACCTTCTAGAGGGCTTGCTGCCCAGTGAAACGTAACTGGACAAAATTTGATTTGTGTCTGTGTGCTCCCAGTATATGCCTTGGCCTATACTCCTGAATCTCAGGTTTGTGATGGCAAGAGGCTTGAGGGCTCAATCCCAAATTCACTGGGTTACTGGATTTATTGCTGGAAAAGTACTTCCTTGACCAATATATATGCTTAGATCATGCAGCCACCTTAGGAGATGGGTAAAAATGTCTATCTGGAAAGCATTTGAGTTTTCAGACTCCTCCGCTCCTACTGAAAGGGTTTGCAGAATCCCCTAATGGTTAAGAATACTCCACTGATTCCAGGCACACACTTAACTCAGTGCAGTTTATACACATTTGTTCTTGTGCCAACAATGTCCTTCTCTAGCAGTTGTTCATTACGACTTATGTATTTATAGACTGCTGTCATACCCCTCCTCAAGTTTTGCAAACTAAAAGAAGCCAGATCCTTTTCATTCCCTCTCAGGAGCCAGGCTCCTGGTTTCTCTGTCTGCCTTAGCAGGCTGCCACTGTCCATGTCCCAGCCCATGTGAATCTTTCACCTGGCTGGTCATAGCTATGAATATTATTTCAAATGTATTTTCATGGGTGCTTTACATGCTGGAAAGCATACTTCTGTATTTTTACAGGAATACCTCATCTAGCTTTTTTTTTTTTTTTTTTTTTTTTTTTCCCCTTTTCCCAGCAGTATTGCAAGCTCATAGTATTACAGTGTATAATCAGTCTGACAAAGTATTTCTCCTTCTCCTTACTTGCAACTCATGAATTCCAGCTGACAGCAGAAATACCTGCTTTTCACCTCCAAGTTCATGCTGTTGCACTTTGTACTATTAGATTTCATCACAGTTCTTCATCTTCACTCTTCAAGCTTATCCAGTTTTTTCTCTGAATAATGCATCACAAAAGTGCTGGCGTACTGCGTTGGCAGACCCATGTGTTTTTCTCACAACAGGTTACAAGCTGAATCTCATCTGCTTGTCTCATAGCCCTGCAGCCTGGTAATATTCTGCTTTGGACCATGCTCCATGAACAGAATACTACTGGGAACTGTGCTACATTATTTTCTCAGAGAACAACCTCTTCATTTGCAGTTTTTGGTAGATTGAGAACAAAAGTATCTGAGTGAGGGACTAGCAAATGAAGGACAATCATTTTCAGGTGTGAAGCCAGCCTGGGAGTTTTTTTTAAAGCCTCCTACTTTCCTACATGGATGTCAGTATCATGAAATCCAGATGTTGCTGGCTTCTGTTCAACACAGCCCTTGTCTGAAAAAAGAGTGGAATAGGACTTTGGCAACCAAAAACAGGATCAGGGGATGATCCAGCAGCAACACCAGGTTCCCATATTAGCAAAGGTTATGCGTCTTTCCTCAAAATTAACCCCAATTCCATCTTCCTTACACATGTGCAGAGGGGCATGTCCTTGTCTGGATGAAGTCATGGATGCTTTGCTCCTCAAGGAGCTGAGGCAGCTTCTTTCACTGCAGGACCTAAAGACCAGAGCAATTGTTCTCATTCCTTCTTCAGGTCCTGGGGTGTATTAAAAAAACATGTCTGAAGATAGGTTGGGGTTTAGGATTCTTCACATGGTCTCACTATGGTGGCAAGTTAAGTTCATTTGACTGACTTAGAACTGTATTTTTCAGACTGTACTTTCTGAAGTACATTTCTTTTTGGTATAACCACAAGACTGAATTTACTGCATCTGTATTTTCTGGCTTGTGGGTAACTATCAAACAGCTATCTTCCTTTTAAAACATTTTATGTGCTTTACGTTTCAATCCATTTTAATATTGTTCCTTGGTCTATGACTGAAACACCACATTATGAATACAGATCTATCTGCATAGATTTTTAGCAAAGCATGTTTGAAAAAAGGAGGGCTTGAACAAGTTTCAACAACCTATTGTTGTGAAAATATATGCTCTAACCTTCCATAAAATGATCTCCAATGAATTGTTTTTGAACAAGAGCTGGATTTGTTCCGGGTCCCTTGCTTCATTATTTTTACATTTTATTTCACATTTTCATGTTCGAAACTCCATGTATCTAAATGTTGTGCCATAGAATCATTTGGAAAATGCCTTGTGTTCCCAGACAGAATTTTGTAATCTTTAATACACTCTATCTTCTGTGCTTTCTTACACTATATTATTGCTGTGCAAGAGCTGTGTTTTGGTCTCTGCAGTAATTTACTATTAAGAGGGTAAAGCATGCAATAAATAAACCTCCAATATATGTAATAACTAACTTTCAAGATTACTTTTTTTTTTTTTTTTCTTTTTTTTTTTTTTTTAAGTAGAATGATTAGTTTCCATTTCTTCAGATTTTGATTTGAACTGAAATATTTCTTTGGGCTGTTCTGCAGCTGTGCTCACTTTCCTGATAGTGATACTGATAGTCATTCAAATCAGTCTTGTGCTATTGTAACCTGCTGTTAGCCCATTAGTTGCAATCTGTGGGAGGAGAAGAAGACAAATTGTGTCACTCTTTCTTATCGAGGAACCACACAGTTGTTTGCCTCTTTGACTCTGTGATGGATAGTTATCTTGAAAAGTGACAGGTGTGAGACTGGAATTTAGAAGGAAACAATGCAGGAGCCCAGTAGCATTTTGTTATTGACACTTGGTAGATAACAACAGAGAGTTAATCAATCTCTTCTGCTGTTTTTAACCCCCTATTCTTTTTGTCTTCAAGATGCAGTTTTTCTCATCAGACTGACATGGCAGGAAAAAGGTTCAATTAGATAGCAGACATTTTTCCTTTACAGAGTACTGGACACAAAATGTCAAATTCCATGAAAAATAAATATTTGCTTCCTTTGGCAACTTTTCAAAAACTTATAGAAAATGGGTCAGAGGTTGGTTGAAAAAAAAGTGTTCAAATATCAGAAATTATTTACAACTAGACATCCTGTCTTAGAAACAATCTTTTTTCAACTTTATTGTCAGCAGGCTTTTTTATCCCTATATTTCAAAAATTTAACTTGCTGTAGCCCATCTCTTATTATTTCCTTCCTTGATATAAGCAAAAGTGATGAAAAAAAAATTAATACCCAGAAAGCTAAATGATCTCAATTACTTAGACTTGCTCAAAGCCACATGGTTTGAGGAAATGCAGATCCAGGACAATTTCTACTGGTATTTCAGACTAGATTTGGTTCCTTTATGGCCTTCAGAAAACTGAATAATTGTACGAAATCCACAGTTTTCAAAAGGGTTAGAAGTTGTGTTCAATATGTTTGGAAAGCACAGAAAAAAAATGACAGGAGTTTATGTGTGAGCTGAAGTTCATGCTAAATAAAGATATCTGATAAGAGCTAGAATTTAGTTCAAAGAGACATCAATGTACATGGGAATCCTGCTGTACTAGCATGGAATCAGAGGCTTGGGTACAAAGAGTTCACAGTTGAAATAACCAAGATGGGAAATGAGGAGGATGCTATTGTTATTTACTTAAATGTGTAAAATTATGTAAAAAATGGTGACTGCATTGGAGTCTCCAGGGAGTTTGAAGGAACTGAAGACCAAACTCTAAGACCTTAGGCTCACATCTGATCTACAGGACATTGGCAATTAATCTTAGCTTTGAATGTATCAGTTTGATTTATTTCTTTATCTTGTCCTGTTATCTTGTATAAACCAAGATTTTTTGCAAAAGTTCCTGATGATGGTAAAGGGAAAATCCTAAGCCTTCCAGTGGTTCCACAATAAAGGACCAGCTTGTTTATACTCTGTGCTTTATTTTGACAGTGTGAAAATTTGATATATATTTGCTTGGCAAACTGTATGTTTTTTGACATGAAAAAACCCAGAAATACCTAGTCATTCATTTTAGTAAGCCTGAGGGTTAAGTGCCCTGCTCATGGGTTATTCTAAAACATGCAGAAGCATCCAGCAAAGCCTGCACACGTGGGTGCAGCCATCCTAACATGATTTCAGAGGGGGTCAAGGAGCTATATGGTAAATAGGATGTTCTATGCTGCTCTTCAACTCTCACACTGTGGTACAACAGATTGGCCAATTGCTGTAAAGGTTCCCTAATTCAGGTTTCCAAGGTCTACCTGGAAGGAACAGACTCTGGACAAACTTTACCCTCATCTGTTTACTTCTGTTCAAAAATTTACGTCTGTTTTGTCACATACTTTCTGCAAGGCTATGCTTTGCAAGGCAGAGTTATGATGTACACCATAACAGCTTCTTCTGTCTGACAGACATTCACACAAGCTCCTTTCATCTACAATGTGGGAAATGTTGGGGATGGCAAGTGATACACCACTACACTTCTACAATGTCTCTATCAAGTTTCCACATTAGCTTGCTTTCACCACTTTCCCCTTGCCTTCTGAGTTGAAGCAGCTGTCAATGAAATCTCAGAGAGGTCTCATTGGGTATGAAGCCCCTGTCAGGCAAAGCTGGAGGAATACTTATCATGTGATTTTCATTATGAGATTTGAGAATCTTGTTGCTGTCCATCCAAATCACATTCAGGTTCTGTTAAAACAACAGTAATCAATCAAAACCCATACTATATACACAAGTATTAACTATCAACTCCTGACAAAACACTTGCCCTTTAGCAATACCAGCTAGTTCAGACCACCCTCTTCGGCACAATACGTACCAGTGAATCTGTTCCCATGTCACTATGTCTTTCCTGAGCAGAAAGGTAGTTTGTGTGCTTTATGGCGCCCACATGTCTGACATTGTTATTTCATAACATTGTGCTCCTGTTCTTGCACCCCATGCCCCTAAACCTTGGCTCTTGAATGCTTGTCTGCCTTCCATCTCCATAAAAGCTGAAAGGCACAAATGCCCAACAGCAGCTGGGATTGTGAAGAAAAAACAGCAATAAAATAACATATCTATAAGATGAAGGAAACACATAGGTTTCTGAATGCTTGAGTGGCAAGTTTTTGTCATTCATGATTGACAGAATTTGATATTTTACCAAGAATTTCCTAGTGTTGGTTGAATGGAGGAAGTATATTAGGAAAATATTTAAGATGTTTCTGTCACTAGGGCTGATGATCTAGGTTCGCATCTAATGTAGTTGGGGACTTTCTGTGAAACACTGTAACCTTGCAGCCCAACTTCTTGAATGTATTTGAAAACTGATGAAATTCACTATTTTTTTCAGACAGAACAGACAAAAAGTCTTTTCACTGAGTATGTCATTGTTCAAAACAGAGCAAAGGATTACATTAAAGCAGAAATTACCAGGCTGCAGTATACATATTAATCATTATATCTGAAATACTTCAAAGTGATACTCAAAAACTGCTCTGGGTTGTCTTTGTGCCACATTTCACAGACTGTGGTAAACAAAGGAAAGCTTTAGGACTCCAGCATTAATATGACTTCCTTGTGCAAAGAGAATTAAATACTTAAATATCATTAAAGACCTACACTTTACCATCCTACTTTTAAAATAGGGATTATTTTATAACATTTCTGTTGGTTACTATTATATAAATGTCTAGAAAAAAAGAGTGTTTGACAGTGTGCAGTGTTCAGTACATATTATGGTGGGCCTTGATTTTGACTGGGTCTTGATGGCTCCTATAATACAAACAAACAATAATAATAGCTTAAGAATATCAAACAGAAAAGGAGAACAGAATGGCTTTTATGCTTAGAAAAAGATTAAGTCAATTGATCTGGACTTCAGAAAGCAGTAGATGAGAAGACAAGTGCAACTTGTTATTGTTAGAAAGTAGAAATCTGTTAGCCTTTGATTTACTTGTAACGCTGTTTAGCACACTGTTAAGTATAAAAAGAGTCAGGAGAACATAATATATCAGTGTAGTTGCTAATATTCTTTGGAAATAGCAAGTAAGGAACAAAAAGAATAGGCATGAGAGAATTTTTATCTGATACAATCCTTTGCTCAGTCTTGAGCAATATTCTGTCTAATAAAAATCTTTTCTCCCTCATTAAGCAGAACAGGATTCAGATGAAATAACATAATTTGCAGATGAATTGTGAATATGTCCTGTCACGCATGCCCTCCCAACAGCATGTCTCTCTGGCCTGTTGAAACACTTATATCATATGGAGAGACCTGAAAACTTTGAACATTTTGATCCACTGCCAAGAAAAACTATTTATCAGTGGCACATACTGTGCTGATATATACCACAAGAACAGATTTTTAACTAGGAATGAACATTAGGACAAGACCCTTTCCCTTCCCCTAGTGCATTAAGACAGACTGGGTACTGTGCTCTCTTCTCCATAACCTTCATGATGAAGCCTCAAATCCATCTTAGTAATGCAGTTCTGTTAAACACAGTATCAGGGTGATTGTATCTTATAAGATTCAAAGTCATTGATCTCACAAGCCTTCCAAGAAGCAGTACCATGGTGTTCTCACATTTTATGGGTGGAGAATTAAGGTGCAGGAAGTTTATGCAGATGGTCTGTAGGTGGCTGTAGGTGGTAGGATGTCCTTGCACACCTGGAAAGGCAGGTGTTAAAAGATTGGATGTACTACATCGTATTCTTTCTCCATAAAATGTAGCCCTGTGTATTTAAAAAGAAGTAACTTGCTTAGCTGCAGCGTACTTGTTGACTCAGAACCATCCCATAACAGTTTCATCACATTCACAGTAGATGTGTATTCCTCAAAGTAATTTCTGGACTATTTACCCATCAAATTAGACGTGAATTTTGAGAATGCACTTTTTCTCCATTGAATCTCTATGGAATAGTGTGTAATGAAAAATATTTTATTTTCTTTGGCAGTCAAGCTAACAGCATCAAAGAAGCTCAGGGACGGGGAGCTCAAAGATGCCATTAAGAATTTCAGGCAGATCTTGCTTGAACTGGAGAGGGTAGCTATCTTTACGTGTTGGTATGCTCCAGAGATCAGTTAGAACAAAAAACTTGTTCAACAGCTAATTAATATATTACTTATATCAGGGAAAATAGAAAAAGAAAAAAAAGAAACACAAAAAAAGAAAAAAAAGATAAATTTTCAATAAAGAAAAAGCAACTGACTGCAATATAGTCTGCAACTGCCATGCAGGAGGGCTGGGATAATTTACTATGATAGGATTAAATTACGGTTCTCATATTTTGGGGAGGTTTAAGTCTTCAAGTTTAATATTTCTTTGCTGCATTAGCTGCATTTACATTTGTCATTGGCTTGTACAGTGGAATTTTCAAAGGACTCGACATTTTGAAGTCCTAATTTAGCGCTTGGTCCAACTGCCTTTGACGTCAACAAGAAAATTACCACCAAATTCAGTGAGAACTTGGATCAGGCTTTATAATCGCTACATCATCTCATAGTCTCACAGCTGATAACAACCACTTAGAAATATAGTATAAAAACTGCAATACTGTTGGGATGAGTTCAGCTTAATTCAGAAGCAGAATCCCTTCACATTTAACATAAATTTAACAATTTAAATCAATTTTATAATTAGGTGTTCTCTTTGAATGCTAGTATCAGATGACTCTTCCAAAAATTTACTGAGAAGAGTCTCTGCATTTGCTCTCTGATCTGCCTGAATCCTTTAATATCCTTTTGTTTATTTAACTTCAAATCAAAGAATGAAATTTCCCTCTCTCTGTAACAGGAAACAATTTTCTGCACAATGGTTGCTTTTCCAGTGCTTTGCTAAAATGGTTACTGATAGGATTAGGTCTAGAATCATGGCAATTGAAAATGTTAAGCCTTTTCCCCATTACATTTCAGTTTGTATATGATCAGCTACACTGTGTTCTCACTGTGCAGATGCTCAGATTTCTGGGATGAACAAATTGAGGGCAGATAATTTCAAAATGAATTGAGGCTTCACAAATGTTTTGTTAATGACTATTATGATTACAAACTAGAGGGTGAATATTTCTGCTGGGATTGAGGGATCCCCAGGCCTCAGGTGAGGTTGGTGTTTTGCCTGATCTGACAACACAGGTTTACATTGATCTAAATGGCAGGTATGTTCCTCACACACAATCATGTTCCTTTGTGGCCTTCAAGTAAACTTGCTAGTATCAGCCCAAAGAGTTCTTAAAGCTGATTAATAACAAAAGATAAAGAAAGTGGTCTCAGAAATATCTAGGTGGCTTACAATACTGATGATTTACCCATTGAACTTGCACATGAGAAAATGTTGCATGCCTGAAACTATATTGATGGGTTTTTTTCCAAAGAGTATTCTAAAATCCTTAAACACTTCATCCAGAACTGCTGTCTACTCATAATATGAAAAACTTCCCCAAAAGTCCCAATTCACTCTTTGAGCCAGATGCAATTGAAACTACATCGAGTATCAGTGTAGTTCCTTTTCATGGGTGAGGAAAAAGTTTGCAATCTTTCCTCTACTAAACATGCCTGGCAGAAGTATATGTCAGACCTTGGGTACCAGGAGAAGACCCACGAGTAACAAGTGTTGTAACAAAACCCCACTTTTATTACCATTATAATTTGCTAATTCTGTTTCTTTTGCAGTTGTTGTTTGTCTCAGAGCTGCAAGACACATTTGAAAGGATGGTTTTCACTCATTTTTCATGTTCTTTGCAGAACAGCAGGTGTTCAGGGTACAACCAATAGCACTGATCTAGTTCTCTCATGATATTGTAATGTTCTTCACCTTATTATTTTTGCTCTTTTTCTTCTTTTTATTTTTTATTATTCTGCTGTCCCATATAAGTGATTATGTCCCATGCTGATGTTAAATGTTGCCTCGATGTGTATGATCATTGTTAGCTATACTGGCTTCTCTTTCAGACTCAATTATGTAAAGCTTCAGAACCCACACATACTCTAACACAAATCCACATGGAGAAAGACAGAATAATCCTCCCTATCATGCTACAGTAGCAATCTAATTTAATGAAATCTTAAGCATAGGCTAAACCAGGAACCATTTCTCACGTACTGATGTGGTTTCCATGAGGCACAGAGCCTGAGGAGAGAATGATTTCCTTGTAATGCAGCAATCCATCCATTACACTGTATATTGAATGAATCAATTGACTTCGTTATGACATGCCTTATGTTTGGGGAATCCTAAATTCTGATTCACTTCAAGTCCCTTCAGTTATAGTATGTTCATTGAAAACAGATGTTTTAATATTCAACTTGAGGGTTTTATAAACTATGCAAATAATTTATTTGTATATTTTTCTGGTGCTTGCAGCCAAAACTTGATAGCAAATTTTTCAGAAGGCTATTTCATCTTACAGAAACAAAACTTACCTTTTCATCTGCAGATTATATATTGTATTCTACCTTAATTTTTAAGCTTTGAAAGTTTCTCTAGTAAGGAAAGGAAGGTATAATATCAGTCTCTGATGCTTAAAAATACGTGCATAATTTTTTTTGTCAATTTGACTAAATGGAGGAGTGTAGTATTAGACAATGTTTTATGCTGTGACTTTTTTAAACATTGTATAGCTAAGCTAGCTGTGGAAAGGCTGGACATTCTACCATAAAGCTCTTCTACTTGTGTACTGCATTTGGAAGAAGTGAATCTTCTGAAATTTCAAGGAGGAGCCAGTTGAAGGAAAACAGTTAAAGAAAGAAAACTGAGCCTTGCTAAACCAAATATGGGTGCACTGCTAGACATCAGACTTTTGACAATGATTCATCTTTTAATATTCCCATACAGAAACTCTAAAAATCAAATTAAGCACAAAAATATTTGTGCCAGACTAATAACAGTTGTCAAGAAAGATTCACTCAGACATTGTTAGAAGAAAGGTTATTTCTAAATATCAGCCCCTGAAAAGAAATCTACCCCCAGCCAACAAAAAAACCCAAACTCTCAGTCACAGACAATAGAGACACCATCAGGTATTAACACTTTCTCTCCTCACCACTGCAGGATAAAAAATATAGTCAAATATAAATCCTTTCATGTGCCTACCCTGAAAAGCACTGAGCCCTCTTTTTGGAATGTTTTCCTGTGGCCTGGCTGTGTCTTCCTTTTTCTCAGGGATGAGCTGTTCTTTCTTGTTCTAATCCATGTAAAGGTACCTTGGAATAGGTCCTCAGCAACCTCTGGTAGCCCTTATCATCTTCTTTGCCCCCTATTACTGCCTTTCATTTTTCTTCCTGTTTCAATCAGTCATGCAAGAGGTCTCTCAATGTATTTTTCCCATATCTTAGTTTGAAAGGCAACTGTGAGTTATTACTTATCCCCACTTCCTAATCACCTTATTATTTTTCTTATCACTTAGATGACTGTATTTCTGATGATCACTGAAGAGGGGGAATAATGCTGAACCTGCTGTTCAGAACACAGTGCTCCTTATTACCCCTTCTTCAGTATGTAATTAACCCCCAAAGCCATGGACAATTTTTCTGATCCATGAAGAGTACTCAATTCACCAATGTTTCCTAGCAATTGGTTCCACAACACTGAATCATATCACAGAACAGAACTGTAGAATTATCAAGGCTGGAAAAGTCCTCCAAGACCAGCAAGTCCAAAATTTAACCAAATAGCACCATACCCACTAAACTTGTTGTGTCTACCACAACCTGTCACGTCTACTAACTTTTGAACAACTCCAGGGATGCTGAATCCACTGCTTCCATGAGGAGCATGTTCCAACACTTATCTACAATTTCAGCAAAATTTTTCTTAATATCCAACCTGAACATTTCCTGGTGCAACTTTCCTCTTGTCCACTTGGTAGCTGTCTGGGAGAAGAGGCTGACTCCCCCCACCTGGCCACAGTGTATTTTCAGGTAGTTGTAGAAAGCAAACCGTTTTACCCTTAGCATTCCTTTCTCCAGTCTAAACACTCCCAGGTGCCTCAGTCACTCCTCATCAGACTTGTGCTCCCCACATGTCCCCAGCTGTATTGCCTTTCTCTGGGCAACTATTTTTTCCACAGAGGTTGAATACAGAACAGGTCTACTTCCTTTCTTTAGTGTATCTTACTTTTTTGAATAAAAATATGCCATAAAAATAATATGTAAATTGGTGTTTTCTTCATCTCCTTGTCTTTTAAGTACCATTGATTTCCACTTTTACTTTCTTGGTGAATAGTACACACACACAGACACTAACTGGTGTTGGGAAGCTGTACTCCCTCTTCCTGAATAATCTAAGTTTTGCATCTTAGGCATTAGCACTTAGGTACATGCTGAAATGCTGTCCTGAATGAGAGCCTGAGTATTTAACAATGTGAAGTAAAATGGATGGACATTTTAATGTTTCCTCTTGTACATGAAGTACTCTTTTATCTCCATATATTAGGAACATATTTTTGGGATAATTTTGTTTAATCCTTATTTAATCCCAAAGCAGAAACACATCTTGAATCACCCAGTGTGCCTTTCATTGGGAGATGCAGGAGTGATCACTATCTACTATTTTGAAGCAGTTTTGTATGGTCGTGGATGTTTGATTTGCAAGAGTGCACCCACAGCTCGTCATGTCATGCCCAACAGCAAAGACACATTCCAGAGGAGCATAGGTGAGGCATTGCTACTTCCTCCTGAGCACCTTTTTTCCTTCTTTATAAAGAATGGCATTTCTCAGAAGACACTCATCAGAAGGTCATCGAGCTCAGAATTTTCTGACAATTTTTCTTCTTTTTCTTTGTAGCTGTACAGGAAAAATTTCACACTCTGCTTCTGGGAATTGGCCAGCAGAGTTAAAGTTTGCTTTTATGATCTGGCTAAATTTCTAACAACAACAAAAAACCCATTGAAAAAGGAACCGGCTAAGCCACAGGTCAGCCCTTCATGAGCCTACAACAAAATTGTATGCAATAAAAATAGATTGTACCCATTTCCATGTTAAACAGCATGAAAGAAACAAGAGAAACAGCAGCTTTTACAATACATTAAAAGGAAAATGCCTTCTCCCACCCATAATAAAAAGTCTGAGTTCAGGGTCACTTCCTAATAAGTATTTTAACCAAGTATTTTAACACCTGTGTTCCATGCCAGAAAGTATTGCCATTTTTTCCACTGATTGGCTTAACCAAATGTTGAGTGGGGGGCACGAGCACTCCTCAAATACTGCTGCTTCATGCCAAACACAATTAACCCGCAGAAGGAAGAAGCCAGAGAAAGCAGCAACTGCCCCTAATTACAAACAGACGACTTCCAGTCCAGAGAAGAATGGGGAGGTTTTAAGGATGGAAAAAGGTCAGGAAGCCCATTTAGGTCAGCCAGACTCTGGCTTTGAATTGGCACTTGTACTACCCTCACTCACCCCCAAAGCCTCACTAACAGACTATTTTTGTTCTCCAAATAGTTGCCCAATGTGTGCTGAAAACTATTTATACTCATTGGGATTGCCTCTGTCCTTAGTGCTTTTCACCATACAGACTGGCTATCTTTCCTAAGTTAGAGACAAAACCTCCTGTGAATGGGAGGCTCTTTCAGTCCTATACAAGTCAGCAAGAAGTTCTGAAGAAAATGAAACTCCTATTGCAGGAGAATTATATATTTCCATGGATCTTTTTATTCGGATTTGTGAAGCATTTTCTTCATCAAATATCATTGCACACTACTCTCATGGATGAGGAAGAAAACAGGAAACCTGATATAAAGCAGAGTTACTGCACTCCAGTCACCCACTTTCTTGGGCAGATCTGACAACCTGGGGTGTCCTGGGTTGCATATGACTGATTTCCTCAATGCCAGCGCACTTTGCATCCATACTGATTTTTACACTGAATCTTGGATCCAGCTGGGCTGGGAACATGAAGTTAACAAAATGAAGGCATGAATTTCTTATGGATTTGTCCAAAGACAGCCAGCAAACCCATAACCACACGGAGCAGAGCACAAGCTTATT
Organism: Hirundo rustica; assembly: GCF_015227805.2. Taxonomy (NCBI): domain Eukaryota; kingdom Metazoa; phylum Chordata; class Aves; order Passeriformes; family Hirundinidae; genus Hirundo; species Hirundo rustica. Next base: position 52,776,919 of record NC_053488.1, read on the forward strand.
TTGTAAAGCCACTTGCAGCTTCAGTCTTTGTTGCTCTAGGAAGCTGAAACTGCATATGGTCCCTGTGATTTGGGGTTTGGCAGCAAATGCATTGCACAGGACAATGATGTATGTAGCCTTCGTGTATATTTCCAAGCATTTTCTTAGAACTAGAAGGTTATTTTGCTCAGACAAATTAAAAATCCTCTAGAAGGAAAAAGGGAATGCCTGTGGTCTCTATCATATTTTTTAGCAAACTGCATGGTAAATAATTTTTTTTCTTCGCATGTTTCCTGTCTTTGACAACAAGAATTTGAAACTTCACTGTGTCAATATGACTGAAGGCCAGAAGATCAAACAGTAATTATCCATAGAGGTGAAAAGGGAAAAAATGTTCTCTGACCTTTTCAGGCCACACTGTACAGACAAATTACTAAGCTTACGTAAGGTCTGAACTCTAATATTCTTCTGTGTAGTTCTAATTGCATGAACCTTTTTTCTGCATGATGAGGATGGTGGTCAAAAGGAGTCATTAGTGTAACCACAACTTATTAGTCACAGATGACTGAGTTTGTTGCAGGAATTACTGGGAAACACTCAACCTACATCATACCAGGGGTCAGACTGTTTGACAGTAATGGCCTATCCTGGTTTTAAAATAAACTTATCAGTGTTCCAACAGTATTTAGGCAATATAGGTAAGAGCAGCCAAGTTATCAAAGGCTAGCATAACATTCACAGCAGAACCATAACTATTTTTACCCTAAAACAGTACATAAATCCAGGATATATATATATATATATGTATGTATGTATCTATTTGTCTATCTATCTAATCTATTTATGAGATAAACAGAACAAAAAGTTTGTAATTTCACACTAAAAATTCTCTCTCCCTTTATAAAAATCTCTGGAAGGAAGGCAAAAGTATTTTAAGCATCAAAGAGACTAATGAATAGGATACCAGCATATTCACTTACAGATTGTATGGTCAGGAGCTGTTTTCTGGAATATGATGTTAAACATAGTAGTAACCAGCAAAAAACCCCCACAAAACAACAACAACAACAACAAAAAACCCCACCAAAAAACCCCACAAAAAAACCCCCAAAACCAAACCAAAACAAAACAAAAAAAAACCCACCAAAAAACCCCCCACACCCACGGTAAAAATGCAAATCTGTTAAATGTTGAATCTATTAATCCATAGCACGCTTTCTCCTGAATCATACTTACTCAGACATTCAGTTCATAAATTATTTATTGGTTGTGGTCAAATGATTGTTGGCACTTTTGTAATTATCTTTTATGTGAAAGGTTGCATGGTTTACAGAGACATTTCAATAGCAACTGAAGATTTATGAATTCCTTTAATATTACAGAGAAGAAATGGCAGCTAATTGTAGAGTTGTTATATTTGTTCTTGAAACATGGCAAAGCTAAAAGAGTTACTTTCAATTTTAATTTATTTTTGAAAGAGTACTTATTTTGTGCAAAGTCCTTTTAACTTACATGGATCCTTTGTGCTCGGCATTCAGGAACTGAAAAAGGAAAAAAGAAGAAACTTGCAAAAGTAATTTTTGTAACATTACAGACCTGTTAGAAGTTTTTCAGTGAAAAGGAGGCTGTAAGTTTGTCATGCTCTGTAATATTATCAATTACTTGGACTGGACTCTAAGTGTAAATTATTTTCTACAGAAGGACTACAACTGTGTCTTTAACATCCTCAAGTGGGCCCCTTTTCCTTGGAGTCTGTCCCTGAAGATTGAATAGACTTGGCATGAAGTGCCAACACTTCATGGTAATTTTAGCAGGTAACTTCTAATGGGCACCTGAGATATGGAGAGGGTGGATGTTTCCAAAACTGCTGTTGGGATTTTCTGTCTTATGGACATACATGAATTGGTCACACTTCTTTGCTACTGATAATTGCAGTTTAAGTGAATGTGTGGGTATTAAACCAGCTGATGCTTTTAAACACTTATTTCCAATTATGAATATATAAAAAGCATAAACTTTAGAGGCTCAATTCCTTTTTTTCTTTCAACTCATTTCTGGAACTTTAATTTAACCCAGTGTGACAAATATTGAGCTCTTTGATGTATATTTTAATTTCCCTTTTATTCTGAAAGGAAGAAAGACTAAAAAAAGAGAGATTACCTGAAATTCGCTAGCAACATGGAATGAAGGTGATTAATCTCATATTCCAAATAATAGCAATGAGACCAAGACAGACTGTTTCTCTCTTATAGAAACCTCATAGAATCTAAAGAAATCATAATTGAAAAGGAGGTGGAAATAAGACTTACTCTTATGGTATGGTAAATGGAAACATAAAGTTAAAATCACCATACACAGACAATGAACAGGCAACAGTGAATTTCAAGTACAAGACTTTCATTAAAAAGTGCTCAAATCCTCCATAAGCCTTCATGTTGCAAGCCAAGGAAGAAGGACAGAATCTGACAACCACTTGGGGAGCCCCCCCTGCCTGAATCACAGCCTGATTCAGATTTTGGCTAGTTCATGGAATTCCATACTCATATGACCCTAGTTTTCCTGCCTTTTGAAACAGTGCTTCCAGATGCCAGTGAGTTCTCAAAGAAAGTGACCTTAGAGACAATATGCAAGCATAAAATATAAACTAGAACAGCATTATGGATTAGCTATATGAATTCCTATATGTAGAGAGGGAATATGCTTTTTGACTTCAGATTTTATGGACAACTTCTTAACTTCATCAGAGCTGACTCATAACATGATGTGCCAAGGTAAGTGAGACACAGGTACTCTTACAATAAGTCAACTCACTTGCTAGTAGGCTATATATAATTTGTTGAGTTAGAAGTCTAAGGGGCAAACTCTTCTTGTAGTTAGAGGGTACAGTCTTTTGAAACTTTTTTTTAACAAGATTGTATAAAAATCATGGTTAAAAGAGCTTGGCTTCTCTGAAAAAGTTCAAGATCCATATATATATAAGCAATTTCTTGGAAACAACTCAACATACTTTGAAAATACATTTAGTATCAAAATATGTGTGCCATGTGTCTTTTTATGTGTAATAGATTTAATGTACTTGACACCAAATTGTGCAGTTAATTTGGATACATTTATTGGGTAATAAGGTTTTTGTATGTATGGGAATGGATTAAGTAATGCAATGAATGTGGCAGCTCAGTCAGAACTTTGTCATTAATTAGGAAGGTTCCCTCTTCTTCTGGAGAAAGAAAGGCTGTTTTATGAGTGAGTGTTCTAAACAGTTTGGAATGGTACAACCACTCCTCAGAGTCTGTGTGAATATTGTGGTGCATCCAGCAATGGATTTGAAGTCAAAAGAAAATTTAATTGAAGAGAAGTTTTCTTTGCTACCATTTGCTCTTAAGAGCATAATGACTCATGCAACTGGCTTAACCAGTTTTGTAAATCTTCATGGATGGAATGATTCTGGAAAATTTATTGCACAAAATCACAGATTCATAGAATAGGCTGAGTTGGAAGGGATCCAAAAGGATCAAGTCCAGCTCCTAGGCCTGCACAGCACCATCGTGAAGAGTCATACCATGTGCCTGAGAGCATTATCTAAATTATGCTTGGACTCTGTCAGATTTGGGACTGTAAGCACTGCCCTGGAGGGCCTCTTCCAGGGCCCAAATGTCCTCTGGATTAAGAAGCTTTTTCTAATATCCAGCCTAATCTTTCCCTGACACAACTTCAGGCCATTCCCTTGGGTCTTGTCACTGGTTGCCATAGAGAAAAGATCAGTGCCCACCCCTCCTCTTCTCCTCACAAGGAAGTTCCAGACTGTGATGACATCTCTCCACAATGTCTTCTTCTCCAGGCTGAACAGACCAAGTGACCTTAGCTGCTTCTCCTATGGTTTCCCCTCAAGGCTCTTCACCATTGTTGTCCTCCTCTGAACATTGTCTGATAGCTTAATGTTTTTCTTATATTGCAATGCTCCAAACTGCACACAATACTCAAGGTGAGGTCACCACAGTACAGAGCAGTGTGGAAAAATTTTCTTCACATCAATATATGCTTCCCTTATGTTTGGATGTACCTGTTAACTAAGAGTGTCTAAAAGATTTTGGAAAGACTTTTGTCTTCTCTTTTCTGAAAATGCCATGAATTGAGGTCATTCCTGTAAGGGTCTTTCTAAGGGAAATCCCAATGGCATCTGAAAAAACGGCATCTTGGGGAGAACATGGAGAGAGCACAGCTGGAAAAATGCAATGGTATCAGCTGAATTCTCCTTAAGAGTTCATTTTCACCAGTGACTGAACAGGATATTCTGATCAGTGGAACTACATAAAATGAAACACCTAGGCCAAAGAGAAGAAAAATAATTTCCTATTAAAAATATAATTCATAATTTCCTTTTATTAGATCATGTTGCAGAAAATAAAGCTTCTTAATAAGGAGGAACAATAGGAAATATTAAGTTCAATGGAATAAATGTGGAGGCTGTTTGGACATAGAGAAGACAAGGAAGGAAATGTTACTGTCTTATAATAGCCACCAAATATTCTGTTCTATGGATTTTTTGCAAAAACAGTTAGAATGACCACCTGCACCAGTCAATTAAATTAAAACAGTTTTTTTTTTTTTTTTTTTTTTTTTTTTGGGGGGGGGTGGGGGGGAAGAGGTAGCTTATCTTCCAGAATGGAATAAAAATTTTCAAAGAGTGAGCAAAACTTTAGCATGGGAAAAAATATCTGTGCCCATAAGTACTTTCAAAACATTTTTCTTGTTTGTCCAAATATCTTGGAATGAAACCTAGAAGTGTTGCTCAGCTTCATTCTACACTGCTGTGCAAATGTTACCACCCGTTTTTACTTGGCATTTTCCCAACAAAAGACACATACTCCTCTGAACACATTTGACTGAAAATGGAGAGGAAGCTGTAGTTCAAAGCTAATTACATTTTGCTAGTTCTTCTTTTCTCAGTTATTCATTTCTGCTAACACATGCTGCTGCTTAGCAGTCCTCGCTGTTCTCGGCCTTCAGCAGAACCATCCACATCTCTTCCTACCGCTAGCTCACACCATAAAAATACACACAAGCAGAAAAAAAGCAGTTAACAACTTTAAGCTTTCTTTACTGCACAAATCAATCAGTAATGGCTGGCATGAGTAGCAGCATAAAATATGTTTTTCATTCCAGCCTTTGAAATGAAAACTCTTTTCTTCAGAAACTTCCGGCTTTAGGGGACTAGATTAGAGAGGCCAAATTGATTAAAGAGTTTGTTAAAGTCTAGTTCAGATGCAATGTATGCTTTCTCCAGACTGGTCCAGATTGGTTTAGGTGGTCGATCTGGCAGTCAGAATGCTGTAGCTCTGGAAGAAAACCATGTGTTTGTGGGTGGTTGCATTTTTCTGTTGTAGTTAGAATGTTGTATTGACTTACATTTCCAGTAAACTACACCAGCTCCTGAGTTTGGAATGACACAGTGCCATTACATGTAATTCAGTTACTACCCACATCACAGTGTCTATGTGGGGGAGGTGGGGAATACTAAGGATAATGTGGCCCAGTTACTAAATGGAGGGGGATGCTGGCAGAGAAGGCATATTCACCTTCTTTGCATCAGTGTTCATTGACAAGAATAGCCCTCAGGGTCCTCCCACCCTAAAGACCCAGATAAAAGAGTGTTTGAAGGAAGTGTTGTTGCATTGGTCAAGCAGGACTGGGCTTGAGAACATGCAGGAAAACATGACATCCACAAGTCCATGGACCCTGATGGGATGCATCCACAAGTGCTGATAGAGCTGGTGGGCACCATAACCAGGCCACTCATGATCTTCTTTGAAAGCTCATGTGGTCAAGACAGCTGCCTGAGGACTGTAAGACATAAATGCTATACCAGTCTTCAAAAAGGAGGAAAAGGGGGGCCCAGGGGACTGCTGGCTGTCAGTCTCACCTCAGCCCCTGGAGCACTTCATTTGGGAGGCTATCTTGGTCCACATGGATGACAAAATGTGATTGGGAGCAGTCAACAATGATTCATTAATGATAAATCTTGCTTGACCTACCTGAGTGCCTTTTAAAATGAGAAAACTACTCGTATGGATGAGGGGAGAGTAATGGATATTGTCTGGCCTGACTTTCATAAGGCTTTCACACTTTCACTCAGAACATCCTTGTAGGCAAACTCAGGAAGTGTGGACTGGATGAGTGGACAGTGAGGTGAATTGAGCTGAATGGCAGATCCCAGAGGGTTGTGGAGGCCTGTTATTAGTAGTGTCCCCTAGGGTTCAGTACTGGAGCCGCTATTTAAATTTTCATCAATGACTCGGAGGAAGCAGCAGATGCCGCCTCAGAAAGTTAACTGCTGTCACAAAGTTGAGAGGACTGGCTGATACCTCAGAGAGTTGTGCAGCCCTTTGGAAGGATCTTGACAGGTTGGAGAGATGGGCAGAGAGGAACAGTGTGAGGTTCAATTCAGGCAAATGTGCAGAGTCCTGCACTTGGGGAAGAATAACCCCACACACCAAGATGGGCTGGAGGCTGGCCTGCAGGGAAGCAGAATGACCTGGGGAAGCAAAAGGATCTAGGGATCCTGGTGGCCAACTATATGTGAGCCAGCAGTGTGCCCTTGTGGCCAAGAAGGCCATAGGAATGCTGGGATGTATTAGGAGGAGCATTGCCAGCAGGTTGAGGTCCATGATCCCCCTCTGTCCCCTCTCTTTAGCCCTGGTGCAGCCCCACTGAAGTACTGTGAGCAGTTCTGGGCCTCTCAGTAACAGAGAGACATGAGGTTCCTCCAGCCGGTCCAGGGGAGGGCTGTGAGGATGTCTGGGGGAGTGAAGAATCTTTCTTATGAGGGAAGGCTGAGGGAGGTGGACCAGTTCAGTCTGAAGAAGCAGCAACTGAGAGGGGACTCATCAATGTCTATAAGTTTCTGAAGGGAGGATGTCAAGAGGATGGAGCCAAGCTCTGCTCAGTGGTTCCAAAAATAGGAGAAGAGAAAATAGGCAGAAACTGATGCACAGGAAGTTTTACCTGAAGAACTGCTTTACTGTGCAGGTGACCTCACTCTGGAACAGATTGCCCAGAGAGGGTGTGAGTCTCCCTCAGTGAAGTGGTCCCAGAACTATCTGGACACAAGTCCGTGGCATGTGCTCTAAAGCGGTCCTGCTTGAACAGGGAGGTTGGGCTAGATGAGCCTCCGTGGTTCCATCCAACCTGATCTATTCTGTGATTCCGCGATTCATTCACTGTGAATTTTCCTTGTAATGCCTCCATCAAAGGTTTGTATTTAAGGCAACAGCTGTATTCAAACTACCCACAACAGAGTGTGCAATATAGGCATATGTCAACACGTGTGTACATTCTACCAGTGCACATTTCATGTGGGCACATTTCAGCTTTCTTTGGTGTGCCTGACTGCTGTTTACTGAGCAGGCACCATCATTCTCATGGCAGGTTAATCACTTGGATTGAATACGTTAATGTATGTGAGTGATCTCTTTTCTTCATTTTTAATTAAGTTGCAGACTCTCAGTTACAATGCAGCAGATCTCTAAGCCCTTCTGTAACAGTGCTGTATTGCCATGGCTTCAAGTTACATATCCATACCACTCTGGATGTCATGCTTATAAATTCACAGTATTTTTTCAGTTTTTATCTTCTCCCCTTTTTTGTAAAACTTAAACACTTATGGAATCACAAATTGAATAAATACTCCTTAAACATTATGTTGTAATAATACATGTGGGGCAAAAATAGCTGATATTTGAATGGCACGTCAAAGTTGTACACTTATAGGCATATGTTATTCATCAAATGAGTATTTGATGAAGGGTAAAATGAGGAAAGCAGATTGTGGAACTAGAAGGCTGCAAATTATTATAAACATACCTATCCTTGTCTTTTTTTCATGTTTTAATGGGTTTTGGCCAAGTCCTTGGTTAAATAAGAGAAGATAGTGATGAATTTTACCAAAGGTGTACTCATCTGCATATGAGACAAATTGCAAAAAAATTGTTTCATTCCTACAATGATTTTTTTCCATAAATCTCCATTTTCTTTTAATTCCTTTAGTCCACTGAGATACTGCTTTAATTGTTCTGCCCTTGGCCATTACTGATCCATTAAACAGTGCCTAACAAGCCTTAAAGGTGGCGGAAGCTTGTGACTTAAGTAGGATATACTACAACTTAATGCACAAGTCAATGCTACTGAAGAGAAAGATTTCAGTTACCTTCAGTGAAGACAGAATGGTGCCCTTGACAGGAAATAAAACTGACTTGAAAATCCTCACTATGATCTGTGCTATGCTTTCTAGGCTCCAACTAAGCAATCAAATTACACTCTGTAAGATTCCTTTGGGGTCAGGGAACTTTTTGCAGTAGCTGGTCCTCAACCACTTTCTTTGAGAAGAAAAATGTGCACTGTGAGATCCTCTGGACCCACCAAGGGCAGCTGTGAGCAGAAAAATGGGCTCAGAGAACAAATGCCTTTCAACCAATGCACCTACAACACCCTTTACCATGTTTCTCACTGAGTGTTTCATAAAGACATTTTTGCAGCAAAATATTTTAGGCCAGTAGTGTCTTGCACTGAACAGTAATCCACCTTTTGATCACGCACATTTATTCTTGTCAGATCAAATCTGTCTTCCCATCTTCTGGAAATAACAAATGGAAAATAATGTCTAAAATACTCATGGTCCAGCAGCCTCAGTAGACTAATATTAAATAGCTCACAAAATATTTTATCTTGCTTAATTACTCACCACTTTAATTTGAACTCTGATCTTGAATGCAGCTTTCTGGTTTCTTTGCTGATACCTGTGTTTCAGAAAAACTTACGAGTATTTGAAACAAGAGAACTGATGTTTATGTGGTACCTCTAGTTTTTGTCTGGCTTATGTTTTCAAGTCCTTCTCAGAGTCCCATTAATGGCTTTTGTAGGGTTGATCTGGTAAATATACTAAGAGTGTTGAATATTCAAAATGCCTTTATTGTAAATGCATACCTGTAACTTTTAATGGTTTAAAGGATCCTTTTACCTTTCTGTGTCCCAAGGGCAGTTGAATTTCCAGCTTTCTCTGTGCTAGGTAGAAATGGTATTTTTCAGTCTAGAGGAATAGAAAGAGAGAGAAAGCTGTAAGCATTGAATGCTGGGAAATGAGCTTGTTTCTATTTGTGAGTACACATAACAAAAGGCTTTTAACTGAACTGACCCACAAAAAAGAAAGGATAAAACCACAACTTTATTGAAGATAATAACTCAGTCCTTCAAAAGTCAATGACCAGTACAGTTTATAGCATTTCTATGTTAGTATAAGAGTTTGGTTATGGCATATGCATTTCAGTGTCTGTATAAGTTCCTGCTGTTCACTTCACATCAGCAACTACCCCCTTTCAGCCTGAGTCCTTTTCCAGCTGGAGATGTACTCATACCCTTTGTTATGCATAGACGTACAAAAGTATCACCACAAGAATAAAAAATATCACCACGAATCATGGCAACATCCCTTAACTTGTGTTTGAATTAATGCCAGTGTAGTCATGGAAACATGACATTTTAAAATTTTCCATCTGAGAATTTACCTAGCAATTCAGGCAAATATTGAGGCTGACCTTCATGTTGCCACCCAGAACGCCTTGAGCCTGCATTTACCTGCACAACTTGCACAACCTACTGGTGTGGTTAGGACAATGTTATGATATACTACCTCTTATAACATGGAAACAGAAGGAGGAAGGATGACATCTGTTCCTGAGTGAAGCACTCATGGGTATTTTGTTGCTGGTTATGTCTTCTGAGATTTGTAAATCTGGAATCCATTTAGTATGGCATAGAAATCCTTTCAGTGACAAGCCCTCTATTCATGCTTTCCCTATAAAAAATTGAGGCTGATTGTTGGAATATTCTGGCATTCATATTTCTCGTCAAAGAGAAAAAATGAACGAAAAACCTGTATCTATGGTCTGCAACCTATCAACTCCAACTCGATAAGAAGTTCACAGGCCCTATCACCGTATGGAAAAAGACTTCTTGTGTCAAGAAGGTCTCAACCTATGATAGCAAATGGCATTCCTGACTGTGCCAACTGTCCTTAATCTCATGTGTGTGAGAATTAAAGTCCTGTTTGAAGTGACATCCCTCCAAAGATGCTAGATCACCTTCAGCAAAGATATTCTCAAACTGTGCTGTAATTTACTTGAAGTGTAAAGACAGAGCTAAAGAAGGTATAATTTAAAACCAATGATGGCTTCTTTTACAAGAGAGATAAATAATTTGTTGCTGTCCTAGATGTGTCAGAACATGATTTTGTGCATTGGCATCAGAATAAAGAAGAAAGAGTCAAATAGATATAAAAAATAGAAGTTTAGGAATAAAGATGAATCCCAGAATAAATTTCTAGAAAATAATTACTTTGGAACAGCCTGAGGGCTGCTCTTATTCATGTTATCTGAGTTAGATCTCCCTGATTTGAGATCCTGAAGCACAGTAACACTTTCTTTCTGTCCCAGCTTAACCTGAACAAGCCTGTGACCAATATAATTCATAGCGAATATTGCTGTTCTCTCTGCAGGCCCCAAATTAGCATAATTTCTTCAATCTCAGATTTCACGTGGTGATTACTCTTGATAACAAAATCGGTATAATGGAATGACATGCTCATTTTTGCTCTCATATATCTCTCTACTAACCATGATAAACAGCAGGGAGATTTTAAATATTAAGCACTCTTTAGTAACTAGAATATTAAATGATCCTAATCATACTCTTTGCATGTGATTATTTTCCTTAATTCCTCTTTTTCCCCCCTAAGTCTACTAATTTCCAGATTTAAAATGATTCTGTTCCAGACCTGAATTATTTAAGTGTTTGCTACAACATTTGTGGGTTTTTTTTGCTTTCTTCTTAAAATTTATTGTTAATATCATTTTCACGTATCATAATTTAAAAATAATATGTTTTAAATGTCTTGTGTCTCTCAGCTACATTGTATTGCTGGTTAGTGGTAGAATAGTGACTGCCTCAAACAGTGAGGTCAACTTCACGTCAACAGAAATAACAAAAACTGCTTTAGTTGGCTTCAGACAAACTCTGACTTTGCCTCCTAAATAAAGTTCTAGATGAAGCATAAAATAAATTTAAAAAAAAAGTCTCTCCTCACTTATTCCTTCAGTTTTTTGTCAAGATTGGCAAAGATAATGCTAACTCCTTTAGTATGGTGAAGCAATATATTTTTTAAAAACAATACCCTCCCCCTTGCATCAAAATACCTTTACTCTTTTTATTTAATTACTTTAAGACATCGGGGCTTCCATTGAATTCCACTGTATACCTCAAACTTTCCGTTGCCTTTAGCAGGTGATGCAGGTATTATTTTAGTGGTAAGGAGAGATACCTGATTCATTGATGCAGTATGTGTTGATGCAGATCTACTCCAGTATTACTTGGAATGCACAGGCAGGTTTTTGGATACCAGAAATGTTTCAGATCCTCTGTGAGTACTTCCTAGGATTTGGCATGTGTGTCTGCTGTGCTACCGTAAATCCCAAACCAACAAAACAGCCAACCAAATAACCAATGTCCATATAGACAGCAATTCTGAATAGCAGATGGCAAGATGGAAGATACCTGTTTCCCTCTTTGTGGTGCACACTTACAGCAGTCTGGGCTTCATTGCTTCTTGCTGCCTGCATAATGGTGGCCTTTGGGAGAATGTCTAAACAAAGTAAGTCTGTCTCTTGTCTATGTTTATCAGTAATAATAGTGATAATTTCACAAGAAACATGGTACTTAGAGTGTCCAGTAAACACCCAAATTTCATGTGTAAACATTAGGTTTTATTAAAGAATTCACAACACAAAAAATATTTCACAATCACCAACTCTTTCTGCTAATGGTTGAATGTAATATCCTTCACTAATTATCTCTCTAATGTGACAGATGAATGACAAGTGATTTGGTGCATATTTGTAACTCCTTGAAATACATTGGTCAGTTGAAATTGTCAGGTAAATCTCGTGTCATGGTTCATCTTCCTTGCTGGATAAAGCCATTTTTCAAACAACTTTGATGCTCGTATTGCACTGTCATGTTCATCTGACTTTACACATATTTTCTTTTTTCTGGAATTAATATGACTATCATACAGCATGCATCAAAAGAGGAAAAGCCGAAGTCAAAACAATAGTCATTGCCATTTACTTGTGCTTGTGTAAAGTATACTTCTTGTATACTTCTTGATGGGCTTTTCCAAAGCCCATCAAATCACTTGAATTCACCTAGTTAACTGTAGATTCACTCTTTGGAATATCATTGTTAGGTGTTATCTCCAAGATCAAGATGAAGCCATATCCATTTTGGATACTGCTTCTACCACAAGAGTGGCAAGTCTTCTAAGCTCTGTTTAGAAAACAGGGTAAAATAATGCTATCAGACAAATACTATATTTTAGCTGAGGACAACATGATGTTCCCAACCCAGTCTGGTAAGACCATGCACTGCTGTTCTATTAGTGCAATTTATGATTCATTCATAAACATTGAAGTTGCTTATTGCACAGGTAACAATAGCTTCCTTCATTTCTTTACAACTAAATTAAACTTCTGATTTTAAAGCCTCATGCTACTTGGTCTATAGTAACTGATTTAGAATAAGGTTTCCATTTGAGAAAAAATTTAAACATGATGTTTAGTTTAATGTAGAGTTAAATTATGTTTTTACTGCATTACTATATATGGAAAAAGCATACATTACATCTGGTTATAATTTCTTCTGCCTTTTTTTTTTTTTTTTTCTGCTTACATTTCCTGTCAGTACTGTGTCTAATATACATAAGAAATAGATAGATACACAGAAGGTTGAATCAAAAGACAAAGGGATTATGGTGAATCACAGCTGAACTTCAGTTTTTCTGGATGAAAAGTGGATTTCTGCAAATTTAAAATTGATATTCCCTATATATATACCAAGGACAACAGTCTTTGGAGGATTTTTTTGGGAGAAAAGGTGGTAAATATAATTTTATGTAACACAAACAAAATATTATCTATACAATGCAAGAGATGTAGGAAAGGAAAAATCACATGAAATACCAGTCTCTTAAAAGATTGAACTGTCTATCAATCAAACAAAAACAGGAAAAAAAAAAAAAAAAAAGGAAAAGAAAAAGGAAAGAGAGGAATTTTGCAGGATTTAGATACTCCTTAGGATTTTAATGAGCTGTTCAGAGGTTTACAGAACAAGGTGTTGCAGAGGTGTAGTTAACTGGGAACAAGATAGGCTGAAATTGTTCTTCACCATGATAAAATAGGAGTGAGACAGTGGAAAGGGGTAGTGGAATTGCCCAAAGACAGCTACGTAGTTGCTAAATGGGAAATTATTTTGCATTATTTCTTCTGTTTCAGGTATTCCCTAGGAAATACAAAATACTGATAAAGAGCTATATTTCATGAACGTGATTGAAATTTTTAAAGCAGTAAGAAACATAGGTTCTAAAGATCCCTTTAGAACAATAATAATCAGCCTAATTTTATTTCTGTTTTGTTTGTTTACTCATTTTTCTTTTCTTTTGCTTCTAAATGTCTTCTTTAAACCAGACCACAGCCTAGTCTTTGCTAGGAATAAAAGGTGTATCCAAATTCCCCATAGTAAAATGTTGATTAAATCTTCCTGATGATTAGTGGCTTTGTTGTCCCCCATCATCTGTGCTGTAAATTCCACAAGCCCTAGGGATAGCAAATAATAGGCTTTCTTTAGCAACCCATGCGAAACAACAGTACAAAAAGGCAATTAAATCCCTACTTTCCTATTTCGTCCAGAACATAACTGGACTTCCTAGTACATGACGAAAAGAATTAGTCTTTCTTGGGTATGCAGGAAAAGAACTACAGATGACCCTAGAAATACATACTGTCACTAAATTCTCACATGTCATTTGATCACAAAACGACATGAACTAAAATGAAAAACATAGTGTAACAAAAATTCTGCAGTACTCTCTATTGGATATCCATGAAAATATCACACTATATTGGAGAAGAGAAGATGCTTATTTTTATTCACTTCCTCCTGTCATTGAAGTTGAAGGCTAGATGAAAACGAATAGTTTGTGTTTAAGGGGAAAAAAAATCAACGGTTTTACTTTAAAAGGCCACCGAACTCAGTGGCTTGGCATGTCCTTTGCAAAGCAGAGGAGAAAGTCATCCTGTTTTAGCTGTTTAAACTCAAGGGTCAGATGACTGATAGAGTGCATTGTCTGGAGACTTTCACAGTTCAAGTTAATGCTATCAAACTCTTTAATTACACCAATATACAGCTGATAAGAGGCCCTAATGGCCCTTTCATATCTGTATGGTAACTAGGACGTGCACCATATATGGGTGTAAGATTGATACCTATATGACTTTGTTCTGATAACTTGACTTCCTGTCAAATGATGCAATGCAGAAGCATCTTCCAGCTTCTCACCTCTTTTCTTTAGTGTTTCACACTGCTAAGTAAAGTTCCAGATATCTAGCAGTGTCTATAAGCATGAAAATATAACAAAGATCTACATGGATTTAACAGAAAAATGTGGGTTACTGAAGCATGATTTTCAGCAATGTATTAACCCTTAATACTCTGTCAGCATTATCTGCTGGATTGCCTAGCCCTTTGTTTCATTTTTTCCAATTAAGTACTAACTAACTACAGAAACTAATATTTCTAATAGTTTTATCAAACTCAAGTTGTGACCGTAACACTGTAGCATTAACTTTGCTGCTTATTCTGGTCATGCAATTTCTCAGGGACGGGAACAGTTCCTACATTTGCCTATACCTATACCTATACCTATACCTATACCTATACCTATACCTATACCTATACCTATACCTATACCTATGCCTATACCTATACTTATACCTATACCTGTGTATATATTTATTTTGTCAGTTGTCTTATTGTTTAGATTCATTTTCTTATCTTTGGAAAGCAGTGAAAAGAGCAAGTGTTGGGCTACAGTATGAACATAAAGTTTTGTCCTGGTTTGGGACAAATTTGGGAGAAAACTCCTGTATAGGATCTCTCCAAGGAAGCAAACCCACGTGGCCCCTCCCTCCAACCGGTCCGGAAAAAAACCCAAAACCCTCTTTGGAGAAAAGTGGAAAAAACTATTTTACTAAACAAATGAAGTGCATACAAGTATAAAGAATGAATAGTATGAAACAATAAAACCTCTCCTTCTGAAGTGAGATGGCAAATTGAGAAAGTCCTTGCCGTGGCTGTAGCTCGGCTCTCTCTCAGTCTCTCCTCAGTCCCAGTCCCTCCGGCGCTGCTGGAAAATGCCGAGGTCCAGGCCCCGGTGGGCTGCAGGTGCAGCCCCCAGTGCTCCCCTGGGTTTTCAGTCCAGAGCAGGTTTAAACAGTTCCAAGAAAAAGGAAAAAAAACAGTCCAGGGAACTTCTCTGCCCTAGCTAGCTGAAACTAACTAAAAGCAAAAAAAAGATCTCTGTCCTGCAGTCTCTCCAAGCCTCCGCCGAACACGCTGTCTGCAGAAGAATGTGGAGGAGTCAGGCAGTTTTCTCAAAACAAACTCCGCGCTTCTCCTTGCTCTTAGAACCAGTCTTAAAGGCACAGGACTCAATGTACAGCACAAACAGAACAGATGATTGGGGATACAAGCATCATAAAGTTACCCTAGGACAAGTTTACATAAATATCATCTGCTATTTAGCAGTTATGGGATGTACAGCTGATGAGCAGGAGTGCTATACCCCACTGGAAATATTCATATTGGGTTGGAAACAACTTATGTTTTCCAATGGAGCAGGGATTTTCACTCATAAACAGAACAAAGTGTGGGTTTTGAGAAATGGAGACGTGTTATGAAGGAGAGTGATGCAGAGTCCCCAGGCAGGTGCAAAGGAGATCCCTTTATGGCAAAAGCCAGGCCTTTTTAAGCAGTTAGGCCTTTATCAGTCACATCGTTTTAAATCATAACAAACAGACTCCAACCAGCCGCCATACACCACGATGTGAACACGTAATGGTTATGTAACTTGTCTTTCTGCCTCTCTTTCAGCTGAGTCACTTTACCATAGTCCTCCTCTACTTACCCAGAGTAGCAGGCCTGAGCCACGACTCTACAAGGGTTACAAGGCCCTATACGCAACAGAGATGCCTCTCTGAAGGTCATATATGCCATTTCTGATACGTATGTGCTTCTGGAATAGAAGAAAACCAATTCTATAGGAAACAGTAGTGACACTTCTCGCTGCACTTCACTCACAAAATCATGGTGAGCACAGCGTGCTCTGCACCTTCTGACTTCAGTCCATCAAAGGCATAATTAGTGTTTGGCTTCAATGAAGCTGCTTTTTTTACTTTAATAACAAATATTACAGTCCTTAAAGTTAAATATGTGCTGAATTGCTCCTCTGGCTGGGGTCCTTGCACAGCAAAAATACAGATCTGGCACACTAAGTTGTCATTATGAGAAATGCAACAATTTAGAGGAAATATCCCCATAATGATATGTGAAATGGAAGATCTCACCTCCTGCTGAATGATTGTAAGGCTTCTGACTGTTTGGGGAAGTAGCATGCAAAGTTGCTGGCGTGCACATGTAAAGTGAATTATTATTATATTAAAAACTACTTTCCCCCAAACATTTGTTTCTCATCTGGCATCAAATAGAGTTTAATTGCAAGTTGTTTTATGCCGTTTTCAAAAAGATGCACAGGAGGTTCCTAAACTTTCCATGTATACACATCTCATTATATCTCAGTAGGGTTCATGTTTGTACCACCTGCTCACGACTGGGAACACTTACCCTAATGTCTCTGCAACAAATTTTAGCATTGGGGTCCTTCTGACAATGCAGTTGCAATCTTCTTTACTATCTTTTTTTGTAAGCCATTTCCAGGGAGTTATGTTAAGAGAATAAATATACGAATTTCAGTATTTTCTTTTCAGAACATACAGCCCAATAATTTTGCTATTTTTAACTAATGAGAAAGAGCAATAAAGTTCTCAGGTCAAAATCTGAATTATGGTTGGTTACCAGCTGTTTACAAAACTGAACAGCATGAGAATAACACCAGATTACTTATATGGATAAAACATCAGCTTTCATGGAGTGGCTGCCTCCTTTATGAGGACTTTCTAGTGCTAGTAGGAGAGAGGTTCAGGCTTTGTATTTTTAGCACAGTTTTGGATATTATGCATGTTAATAATGCCAGGATTTATGCATGTTTAGCCCATTTACAATATATTGTCAGGATTACTTGTTTGCCTGTAGGCCAAAACAGTGAGTTAAATCCCACATTAGGATTTGGGCTCAGATCCCAACTAATATTACAGTGTAATACTAGGAGAGCTGCACTGCTAGAAGAGAAGTGGCTTGGGTAAAGTGTTGAATCAGAGTATCACCTGCATGGTTCTGATGGTCAGCTAAGTGGCAGTTAAGGACTTCCAAGCTCTTTGCAGGAGGAGAGCGAGATGTTTTTCTGGATCCATGAGCACCAGATTGACATGACTCCCTGAAACTTCAGGTCTGTTTCATTCACATCTGGTAGAAAAAAATACAGCATTATACTGCAGCTAGCTAAACCATGCAATTCAACCATGCATATGTTGAGGATGAAGGTGATATTTATCTTTCTCCATAATCCAGTTTCTCACAACTGGGAGCCTGCCTGGATCTTTACTTCCTTTCCCCTTCTGAAAGACAGAGGTGTAGCAGCAGTTTAGACAGGTGAATGCTGAATTGAAACCCTATTTTGAATGTGTTTATGTGGAGCATACAAGCTCTGCCTACTCTTCAGCTGAGTGTCCAAGGGACTCTGGACCTGATTCCACTTTTTTTTCTCACCCTAGATAGATCACCCAGGCCATATCTGTGCTTTACCCTTGTAGCATGTAGTGCTGCTGCTACTACTGCTCTGGCAGTGGTAGAGACTTGGGCTTTGATGAGCATATTTGTGTGCAGTATAATTTTGACAAATTTTCTTGAGGAAGACACAGACACAGCAGATATTTATATCTCAGATATTTATATCTGGGACAAAGGCTCTTCTCCAGCTTAGATGCTTTCTCTTTGCCAAGCTCCAAACGCTTGTTTCCAAAAGAGGTCTTAAAACTTCTCAAACTTTTCAGGAAAACTCTTAAGTATCTTTCATAATGGGAAGAACTAAAAAACCCCCAAAATGTAGGAGCTGTGACTGGCTGACCCCAAAGAAAACCCATTAGTCATGAGTTCATCCCAGACAGATTGTTATTCTGTCTCCAAATAAAAAAAAACTTCTACAGAAAAGCTTGAAAATTACTGTGGAAGGTAAATTCAGCCTGTTCATATAGCTTGAAGAAAAAACCAAAATCCAGGTAACACTACATTTTATTTATCTTGAAGGAGATGCAATTCTTTGAGTTGCTTTGTAGATCCCTTATTTATTTATTTATTTATTTATTTATTTATTTATTTATTTATTTATTTATATTTTAAATAAGAATCATGTTTTTGAGACAGAATTGCATCCTGGAACAACGGCCTTGTAGTCCACTCCTGCAGCTGATGCCACCCGCTGGAATTGCCATTGCAGTTGTGGATTTGCTTGCACTAAATCATGAGTATTTGTGCAGTTTTGATGGGTTTTCATCACGTTGTAGCCACTCAAAACCAGTTTCCAATCCAGCTTGATCTATACAGCTGCCAGTAGGTAATTGTCCTGGTTTGGGACAAATTTGGGAGAAAACCCTTGTATAGGAACCCTCTAAGGAAGCAAACCCAAATGGCCCCTCCCTCCAACCGGTCTGGTAAAAAAAAAACTCTTTGGAGAAAAGTGGAAAAAACTATTTTACTAAACAAATGAAGTGCACACAAGTATAAAGAATGAATAATATGAAACAATAAAACCTCTCCTTCTGAAGTGAGATGGCAAATTGAGAAAGTCCTTGCCGTGGGTATAGCTTGGCTCTCTCTCAGTCTCTCCTCAGTCCCAGTCCCTCCGGCGCTGCTGGAAAATGCCGAGGTCCAGGCCCCGGTGGGCGGCAGGTGCAGCCCCCAGTGCTCCCCTGGGTTTTCTGTCCAGAGCAGGTTTAAACAGTTCCAAGAAAAAGGAAAAAAAACAGTCCAGGGAACTTCTCTGCCCTAGCTAGCTGAAACTAACTAAAAGCAAAAAAAAAAAATCTCTGTCCTGCAGTCTCTCCAAGCCTCCGCCGAACACCCCGTCCGCAGAAGAATGTGGAGGAGTCAGGCAGTTTTCTCAAAACAAACTCTGCGCTTCTCCTTGCTCTTAGAACCAGTCTTAAAGGCACAGGACTCAATATACAGCACAAACAGAACAGACGATTGGGGATACAAGCATCATAAAGTTACCCTAGGACAGTAATTTATAAACCAGTTCTGTGTCCAGAAAGCACCACAAAACCCTCACTAGCAATTTCTTTTGCTGGTCATATATTTTCTGCAAATTTTCTGGATGATCCTATCTTTAACATAAATTGTGCAGTCCCACAAAGAGATAATGTATCAGATCATTGATATTAGGGAAAAAAAAATATTGCCAAGGTTCCCTGCAATTAGTTTTTTCTTCCATGTGCCACATTATCTGTAACCCTTATTACTTTTACCACACTTATCTGCATGGGCCATGCATTTGTTTTTTTCTCTCCCTCCCACCTACTTGATGCTGAAGCTGATACCCAGCACCCTTCCTCAAGTGAGGAGTAAGAGGGTGCTGCTCTGTGATCATCTGGCAGGGATCAGAGGGAAAAATCAATAGTCCTCTGGGCAGAAGCTGTTTATGTCATCCCACCTCAGAGGTGTTTTTTGAATTAAAGTTCTATATTTGCCTTTGTGTGTAAAAATTCTTGGTGGCATAAGAGAAACATATTGTAATTAATTGCAGTCTGAAACACATGTCAATCAAATGTGTTTGCGGCTAGTAATCTTCATGCTAATCACTTTCTCAAACAACACCCTGGTCCATCTGAATTATGTCTAAATTAATCTAATCAAATCTGTACATCTTCTTTTAATATAAAGTAGTAGTAGCTTGTGTTCGTTTGTACACAGACAGATAGACTGCCTTAGACAACTAAAGAATCATTTGAGATTTTTCTCTAACTAAACCAGTTTTAAGTTTTGAAAAGTTGTTAATAACTTCTCTACCATTTAATTTTTTTTTTTTTTTTTTTTTTTTTTTTTTTTTTTTTTTTAATTTCATGTATGTTTGTACACGTCTGGAAGATAAAATATACAAAATTAACTTTAAATGTTGTGGTCATTACAGTCACTTCATCTGGAAAGGCTATTGGAGAGTTTTCAGAATAGTGAAATTTATTGTTCTTCCAGCACAGGAATACTGGACTTTCAAAAGTGATCTTCTGGCTATTAATGATTCATCCACTCCTAACATTTTGGACCCAAAATTATCTGTGAAGCCACTGCCCAAAGTGCAAGTTCTTAACTAGACTTTACTAATGCCAAAATAATTGCTCCATGCAGGGCTTAGCCCTGAAATAATTGATAACTAGGCACCAGCTTGATGATATGCTGCAAAACATCTACAGATACATGACCTGGACATCAGCCCTAACATTAATTTAAATAAATAAATGTAGTACTTCTGGAAGAAAAGTTACAGATCTTTCTGTAGAGGTGATCCATACCTTTTAGAGCCTACTTTTCATTGAAATTGTCTCCCATGGGGTAGAGTGCCTAGAGTTCCTTTCATTAGAATGTTGTTGAAAAGTGACCACTTCATCTATTAAAAGTAAAACAAATCAAATCAGAGCTATTTAAAAATAAAGAATACAGGCAAAAAGAAAACAGCAATCTGGGCAGAGCTCTCTTTAACTTTTCAATTATAACTTCTACGATCAAGACCAGTCAACCTAAGCTGTGGTCTTATTCCCTTGGTCTAGACAGGCTTGTGGGTTTACATATTAGTCTCTGAAGATACCACACTCGGCATTCACCTGAAGTTAAATATTCTTCACTTGAGGATCTAGTTTATCTAAACTAGAAAGACAAATTGTATTTGATTTCAGGATCAATATGGCAGAAATCCCAGAGCTCTCCACCCATATGGTAGGAGCATATGTGTTCATGGAGCTACACTCCACTAGGAAAAAACTGTCTTTTCCCCATTTGCTCTATCCAAGATTAAGCCAAGGTCTGTGAAAGTCTTTAGAAATATTTTCACTGATTTCAGCAAGCTCTGGATGGTGCCTTCCAGTTTCCAGTCAGTTCTGTCATCATTGCTATAATGATCATCTGCAGCTTGATATTCCTTGCATTGATGTCTTCAGGAGATGCCTATTCCATCTTGTCTGGACAGCAGAAGTGGAATTCTAGAGCGTTTTTCAACTAACAGACTTCCTTCCTCATAGTAACAAATACTGGAAGTGGGTTAATTTGTTTGAAAATTAAAGTGTAATTTTGTCATAGCTCCTTTCCGGCATGCTTTGCGTGATTCAGAGGAAGACTCTCTGCTCTTACAGATTAATGACACACATTGTCTGAGATGCCAGCAGTGGTGCATTGTAACACAACACACTATGCAGCATTGCTACCACAATTTTGGTCTCCCCCTATGCCCATACGCAGGAGAAGGATTGCTACAGGATAGGTTAGGCCCTCTAAACTTCTTCCCTCCCTCATTCAAATTTGCTAATACTGAGTAAAGATGGCTAAAACACAGGTTTTGTTCATGATGTAGAGGAAAGTGTTGCTGCACCTGGAGGAAAACTTTTAAAGAGCACTCACTCCTGATCTTTTAGACCTAACTTACAACATCAAAAGCTTCTGCAAGAACGCAGCAACTTTGATGGTCTCTAAAGGACTATGCTTAGTGCAGTGTTCCTTTGTCCACACAGAGAAAAATCTTTCATCTGTCTTTTATATCTAGACTACATGTAAATACATTTTGATAAGTTAGTAGATGGAATATTTCGCTAAGCAATGCACTCAAACTTTATGAATTCTCGTTTTTCTTCTGCTTGAACAGGTGATTCCAGTGAATCATCCTCTACAGTCCTTTCCAGAGATGTAGTACTTAGTACCAATGCAAAAGTAAAACAAGAAATTTCATCTTTTTCTATAAATTTCTTCATGGCTTAGGAGTGATGTCTGTAAAAGTTGCCTCTTTCCCCAGAAAAAAATGTCCAAAATTTTCAATTTACCTTTGTAGAGACACTTTGCTGTATCAGTAATTTGAGTTACAGCTGCACGGCAAGTGATGGCTAGCTATGCAGGTACTGAGGCAGCCCACAGAACTACACTGGAAAGGAGGAAATATCCCCACAGCATTTACAGAAATTTTATTAGGGTGGTTGAATGCCTATTGAGTGGAAAAAGAATTTCCAGAGAAAGAGAGACAGAACCCAAGAATGTGATTAAAACCTTTTTTTTCTAGGGAACGTGTTCTAAAGATGCCATACCTGGGCTTTGGAGTTGTCTGTTTCTCTCTCTCACACTCACTTTTTTTTTTTTTTTTTTTTTTTTTTTTTTTTTTTTTTTTTTTTCCTTTTCTTTTCTTTTTTCTTTTTCTTTTTCTTTCTTTCTTAATATGAAAAACATAATATTTCATGTTTGGAATAATTCCTGAGTTTTGGGAACAAATTATTAAAACTGAGCATATGGAGGTCTTAAAGTAGAACCTTATGGAAAGTGGGAGAAAAAAACCAGTTGATCAAGGCTGTTCTACAGCCTCTTAAATTAAAATAAAATATTGCAAAATCCTGATGAAATAAGATTTTTTGTTCCTGTGGGGCTCTTTTTCGTCCTCAGTTTTCAAGTTTATGTCATGAAATAAGTGAAGATTACACAGGAACTAAATTCTTCCACCTTCAAACAAACATTTTTATGTTGCTTGCAGCTCTTTATGTGTTTTTTCTAGCTTACTTTAGAATATGGAAGATTTAGGGGTTTTTGTGTGATGTTCAGAGGAATCTACAATGATAGTTACAGATAAATTTATTTTATATATATTACCTTTCCATAAGACTGATGAATAGGGTGTTAAATTTTAATTGTCAAAACCTGTGTGAACCTTATGTTTGCCCATAAGAGACAACTATTAATTTTAAGTGCTGTGAGCTAGGCCTTGAGTCTGGTCCTCAAGCTATTTAGGCACACTGAGGTTCCCATTGTGCTTAGGGGATAACTGCACTACAAATGCTTCCTCTCAGCTCCAGATTTTTTTTTTCTTACAAGGTATGAACAAGCACGATCAAATCTTGTGTGATGGTATTGATATTACTTAAGCATAGGCAAAAAGCGATAGCCTCTAACATCTGAATAAACACCTTCCTCTCCCTCAGTTTATTCAGCCTGAGTCTCCTATTTAAATGTTGAATACTTTCATTATAGATTTTTCTACTCCAAGTCAGCATCTTGAAATCAACAATTAAGTTCTTAATGCAGTTTGTTCTGTGCTTTAGTAGGATCATGTATGATTTACTAAGCATGAGCAGTGGTTGCAATGAAAAAGATTTCTAAGGAAAAGAAGGAAAGGCAAGTTAAATGGGCGAAAAGTTAAAAAGCTTTGGCTGTTAAAGTCTCATTTTTCCTCCATATGCAAATTCTTACATGATGCAACATATAGTACATTTAAACCTTTGAGTACCCTCTCCATCAGAGAGTCTGATTTGTGATGGAAAGCTTTGTTCTGAACTGCTATTATCAGACTATGGTGACAAAATGATCCTGTAAGAGACAGAAGCAGTGAGTGTTCTGTAATACTTATGAGTCCAACTTCCTTGTGAGGGGAGGAGGAGGGGCAGACACTGATCTCTTCTCTTCTGTGTGGTGATGAGTGATAGGGCCCAAGAGAATGGCCTGAAATTGTGTCAAGGGAGGTTTAGATTGGATATTTAAAAAAAAAAAAAAAAAAAAAAAAAAAAAAAAAAAAAAAAAAAAAAAAAAAAAGGGCTTTTCACGCAGAGGGAACAGACTCTGATGTCTGTTCACACAGACTTCCTGTGAGGGAAATGCTCATAACACTAAGACTGAAAGAGTTCAAGAAATGTTTGGACACTTCTCTGGGGCACATATTGTGATTCTGGGAGTGTCCATTGCAGGTCCAGGTGTTGGACTCAATGATCCTTGTAGTCCTTCCCACTGAGCTTATTCTATATTTCTGCAATTCATTGGATCTACAAAAGCTTGGATAAAGAGAAAGCCCAGAAGAAGTGTCTAGAAGAGCTCTATATCCTTTTAAGAGGAGAGAGTCCTGAATTCTTTGTTCGCTTTGATTGCCATGTGATGTGAATCTCCACTTAAGACGACAGACAGGTGGAAAGGGCCTCCTTCCAGCATGTGCTTTAAATAAGCATTTGTTTTATTCTATCAGAGACAATTACAACAGTGTCTTAGTTATGCACTTCCTATTTCTTTAACAGAAAAAGTTAACGTGAAAGAAAGAAATGGGCAGATAAGTGTGTCAGTATTGATTTGTATTCAGTATTTGATTATTCACCTATGCTCACTTAGGTAACTGAGTCAAGTCTTCATTGCATGTTTAAGGATTTGGTTGTCAGTTACACAACCATCACTTTGAAAGCCTTGGATAAATTTACGTTATGAATCTGTAATCCTGTGAAAAATCAGATGTGCACATACATTTGTGTTGTAGGGCATAAATGCAATTTCTTTCCCGCCCCAAGAGTTCTTTGTACCATCTTTCCAATTTTAATTGATATCACGGAAATCAAAGAAAGACCACGGTGAATCAGCAGTGTTGACAATGTGCCAGGGTGTTTAGAAAATAGGCATAGCTAGGGAAGAAGAACATGTCAAAATACATTTGGAGCATATTGGAATATGTTATGAAATAAAATGTGTTTACCTTTTTGAATGACGGGGCTGGGTAGTGCTGGCGATGCTTAGGAGGAGGAGGGAGTGGGTGATGGAGCCCTAGAATGGACCACATTCCTGTTTTTTTATGCAAGATAGAAATACTCAGAGAAGGAATACGACACAATATGACAAATCACTTCTCTAATTCATTGGACTTGTCAAACAAATTAACTTCTCTGGTGGTAGCGGTGGTGGGAACATTAGTATGATCAAAATGCTGGTGGCTGCCTGAGTTCTGTTATCATACAGCTTAACCAGGCTTAGACAAGTTTAGACATCTGAGTGCTAAAAATACTGGAAGATAGTAACATCTGCTATGTAGCAAAACGTGATGATCCTACCACTGGTAGCAATGAACTAAGACATTTAGTGTGGTGAGCAAAAAGACATCTTAGGCACATACTTACATATCTCAATGAGAGGCAATGGAAGCTCCCCCATGCCCCCACTCTCCCATCTCCCTGCCACCACCAAAAACCAGCAGACAAACAGAGGAAACAAACAGACTGAAATACTTCCCATAGGAATGCCATTACATTTTTTTCTCCACTAATAAGGTGTCACTAAAAGCACCTAAGACATTATAGCAATAAAGGATTTTGCTTGATTTTAGGAAAACTCCTTTAACATGAACCACTTGTCATATTTTCTTCCCACCTACATAAATATTTGATATTCACCATCAGAGAAAGAAGAAAAAAGTTCATAAAAATTTTGTGTTTCAGGCTGTCATTAAATAATGGTCAATATCAGCCATTTTATAACCCAGTTAGCCTTTTCCTACACTGAATAAGCATCAAAAACCTCTGTTAAACTTCAATTTTCCTGGGGCGTCCTTTGCTGGTGTAATTTGTCTAGACTGAATCTGGTTTTGAGAGCTCTTAACCTTTTAATAAACTTTTGTCTTGTTACTGTCTTATCTCCCTAATTCATCATCTGTAATATTTTGTAATCTGATCCACTATTTGGAGACAGGAGCACACTGGGAAACATACACTGGTTGAAAATAGACATGCTGAGTAAAACCCATTATTTCTGTAAATGATACATAATATTACTTATCTCTCTCTGTCACAGCTATATTACCCCCATTGCAATTTTTTTTCTTTGTTCCATATATATGGATAATAGAAATTTTTATATTTTAAAATATTTTGACATTTACACCAGTTTGATGTATTTTTCACATGATTTACTCTGGCATCTTGATCCATAGATTTCTAATAAGGCATTTTGGGATTTGGCAAGACACAGAGATCAGTCGTAAAAGTATGCCCATTTCTGAACTTCAAAAAGGTACAGAGCTGCTAAATACTGCTTTATTGCACACCACTATGAGCTCAAAAGTCATACTGGGATGTCACCAGCTTCTCTCATCCAAGCTGAGAACACAGAAGGTGAATCTCATTCTTGAAGTATCAGACATAAAATATACCAACTGTTGTTTTTCTGAGAACAAAAATTGAGCAAATGCCTTCTCACAGACTTAAATACAATTTTTTTTTGTGAACAATGAAAGCAAAAGATACCGCTTTGATCTGAGGAACTGACCAAGACAGCGATGAAAATGTGGCTCTGATACAGGCAGTGGAGAAATAGAGGAGTTAACCTATTTTCAACAGCGGAATACGGGAAGTACCACAAATTTTTGTACTGCACTTTCTAGAGTCACAAGCTTATTTAATTGAATTTATTTCATTAAATTTAAATTTGGGCACAAGCAACCAAAATCTGGAAGTAAGTGGGGTAATGGTTTCCACAGCCAGCCCTCTCTGTCTCTGACAAACCACCCAAGGCATTTAAATACTGTAGTACAAATAACCAAAATAAGTAATGGCATAATTATTTTACACAAATTAAAAATATTGCTTTCCCCCTTAGAGCAACCTGAAAATAGGACAATTCATTGGTTAAATTTTAATGGAACAATCAAAGAGCAGTTAATTCCCCAGCATGGGGTACCCTCAGCGGGCAATTACAGGGTTAGAAATGCTTTGTCTCTGCTTTGACCTGATTGGTGTAAAGTCCCTTGATGGTTTGCAATGTTTGTTAAATTGGCAACAGTCTGTACTTGGATAAACCTTATTAGCCAAAAATAATAGACAGTTTGGTTGCCAGTATTAATGCTCATATGTTGTAATCAGCGGGGTTTTTTTTCCTTTTTATATCAGTGTTTTGGAGT